>NC_065509.1:4647749-4685004 GCF_006386435.1 Epinephelus moara | reverse complement strand
AGAGAGAGAGAGGGGGGAGAGAGAGAGAGAGAGAGAGAGAGAGAGAGAGAGAGAGAGAGAGATTTGGGTGAACTGACCTTTTAAAGACCAATGTTCCATTTAAGCTGAAAATGTGGTGATCTGTATCTAATTATCAGATTGCTCAAATGCTGAGTTTGGAATCTCTTTTGGTAAACTGTTTTGAATTCAGCTTGACTCTTGGACTCCTCTGAACTAACTCCAGTATAAGTGTGCATGCATGCTGTATAGGTTTTTTGCCTGTCACCACAGTTAAATTGAATGTCACTTGTGATCAGCACGGCTCAGTAAACACGCATTACACACTGTCTTTACCACCTCTCTGTATACCTTTGGGCCCCTCTCGTCTTCCTCTGTCCCTTCATTTTCTTCTTCTCCACCTCCCCTTCCTCAGCACTCCCCACCTTTCATGAAGGCTCAGTGTCAGCCAATTAAGAGAGACGGTGACGCTACCCCCCACCCCCCCTCTGGCAAAAGAAACGAGAGCTCCTTGTTTCTTTGAAAGACAAGCCACAAAAGGCTCACTCTCAAACTGTAGCACAAAAGGATCATACTTCCATAATTGGCTGTCTCAGTTGACGTTCAAAAGGCGGCCTATTCTCCTCAGATTGGAGGCAATAAACAATACAGCATGAATAAAACATTAATCACAATTATTCATGTCAGGGATATAAACAAATGATTGCCTTTTGTAAATATTTCATCCGCAGTGTCTTCTTGCCACGTTGTCTTGTGTGGCCCAGAGTGGGGTTGAAAGGGATCACAGGAGGGGGAGATGATCTTTCTGTGCTCGGGCGTTTTGTTAAACATTAATGGGGCCAACGCAGTGCGGAAGTGGCTTTAATCTTCTTGCCGGCGGAGCTGCTATCTCCTTCACCCACATCCCTCCCCTCTCATCTTCCGTCTCGATCCTCTCTGCTCACCTCTACAGCCTCCCTGCCCCTCTCATCTTGATCCCCTCTCCCTCCTCCTTTCATCTCTTCGCCCTGTTCCCTCCTCTTTAACCCCCCCTCCACCACACACACACACACACACACACACCCACCCCTCGACTGACGGATTGGGCTATCACCTCTCTATGCACTGCAGTATATCATCTTAGATCTGGGTTATTCAAATTAGGTTTAAATCAAATTTTTTTCCTCCCCCCTTGAAGCCGGTCCCATTTCAGACCCATTTGTCATTTTTCTTTTCCTGTTTTTTTCCTCGGAGAGCAAGAAGACGGAGTCATGCCAAAATGTCTTGATAGTGTTTTGATAGGATTCCAAATGACGATGGCTTGCCATTTCAAACCATGCATATTTAACACATGGGTATGTTATGGCCGACCTCATTTAAAATCACATTAGCATTTGTAATAATTTAAATAACTAAAAATTTAGCCTTGGAACAATAGCTTACTAATATTATGTCATGTTTTTCATCAATGTGCTTATAAAACAATATTTTTCAGGAAACAATCCAATAATGTTGGTTAATGAACATTTCTGTTTTTAGTGGCCTTTGACAAACACCATTTCCCATAAGCCTCAGACCAGTGGCGGCTGCTGGTCTTTCAAGGAGGGGAAGCTCATTTTCGGCCTATATCATAAAATGTGTCCGTTTATTTATATGTAAATTCTACCCTCTGGGGCTGCTGCGCGAGGCTAGTGTGACCGCCTGTGAGTGCTTTGGGATGGTGGAGGGGCTCACAGCAGCGCCCGCTGCTCGTTGGGGACAGTAACTGCGGAGCGACAGAAGTCAGAGTCTCCAAACACGAGTACAGTCTCCAATAACACCAGAAAAAGATGCTAGATTTGTCGCTAGTCGTTTTTAACAAAGAAAAAGTCACTAAGAGGATTGGAAAAGTCTCCAGATCAACTCGGAACAACGGAATGAAACTTGAAAAATGCTCCGGTGGTGGTTTATATTTCTAGATCGCTGATTCGCTCATTTCGCTATCAGTCAAAAAGGGATTCAGCCTCAGACAGATCATCCAATCATCATGCAGAAGCCCAGCGTCCAGGCCAGCCGAGGCCAGCCCACTGCCCCATAGACCCACAGAGACGCTGAGCGTCCGATGGGCGGGACAAAACCGAGCATTTATCCAATGACTGTCTAGTTTCGCTGCAATGGAACAACCCACTCTATGCTTCCCCACTGAAGTCTTTGGACGCTGAGCTTCCACTGTTTAATGCACTGTGACGCTACGGGAATGAATGAGAAGAAAGTCGTGTCAGTGACCTGTGATAAGTAGCTGATTCTGAACAAAAGTTGAACGCGTTCTAGCGCATATTTAGTCAATGAAATGTAAACACAACAGTACATATTTGACCACTTATTTTTTGACATTTTAGGGGAAGCTGAGCTTCCCTTGCAGTCTTAGAGCAATCGCCACTGCCTCAGACCCTTGGAGTCTAAATGTCACCAGCTTGACAGAAGATAATTAATGGGCGAGCAGAGGAATGAGGGGGTAGCATTGGTAAATATTATGGACATGGAAGTTAAACTGATGGAAGTACCTAGTGGATTGGGAGCTGTATCATCCATTTACTGTCACATGGAATTACAAGGTACAACTCCAGGGAAATGTGATATATTGCATCTTCTTATATTGTAGGGTACTGCTTTTTTAATAATTGTCCATGTTTCCAGATGGTCCTGGTAAACTGTGATTAGCCTACTGGTTGTGGAATGATTCAACTCTCTGCACATCCCGACTTCAACAAGATGGCTGCATAGATGCCCCTCCCAAACATGGGCAGTGCCACTCTACCGTAAAGCATACACCTCCTCTCCTTCTCTCACCAGAATCCTCTGCTCTGTCAGATCTGCATATAGTAAAAGAGTCACCTGGCTGAATGGTGCTGTCTAGGGTTTTGTTTTGGCAAATCAAAGGATATTACAGATATTACAGAGGTCATCCAGTTTATTTCCTGTACAGTGGCTAGCAGGATGCTAGTTCACCGTTAGCTCTGACTTATCTCTCGCATGATGTTATGTCATGGCTAGCCTCCTCTAGCTTCTGTAACTCAATGTCATTTTCTCTCATTGAGCATTTCTGACATTGGTCTTCCTAAAAACATTAAGTGTTAACTGGGATTTACCTTGACCTAGCTAGGTCAAGGTTTTCAAATGTAAACAAAAGAAAACATTAAGGAAACGATGGAGAAGATGGGCACCAGGTGAACTAGCATCCTGCCAACCACTGTAAAGGAAATAAACTGGATGACCTCTGTGCTAGCTAGCAGCTAGCTAGCAGAAGAAGTAACAGGAGGAGAGTTTACAAACTGAGTTGATTTCCTCATTCTGATGACTGACTTGCAGCCACACCGTCCAAAGCCAAGGAAGTCTAAAATGTTTTGAATTTTTGTCAACTAAAACTAGACTAAAACTACAAAAGATAAAAATGACTAAAATGTGACGAAAACTATTAAGCATTTTCATCTCAGGACCAAGACTAAATCTAAAATAGCTGTCAAAAATAACACTGGTACTTATGAATGCAATGTAGTAATATACAAACATTACTTCTCGGAGACAGGGTTGGCTGGGAAGGTGAGAAAAGAGAAACAGGCCACCCAGGATATATAGAGATATAAAGTTTTATTCAGAGACAACAGGGCATGTTAAGTACTTTGCCCCGTACCATTATGGCTTTTCCTTGTAACACGCTGAAAGATGACTGCAGTAGTGGTTTAGAGCATGTTGATTTTCACATGTGCATTGTTTCCAGTGACACAATCATCCATCTTACACAAGATGAGCAGAACTAAGCCACTGCCCTGTCCCCAGCCTTAACACCTGAGACTGGCTGCTCTTCATTCTATTCAACCTTTCTCCCATTTCACCAGCAACATGTTCTAATTTCCCATTTCCTCCATACACTGGATATGAGGGCTATGTTAACGGATTAGTCTACTCCCTCCTGGCAGCCCCCTAAAGCACAGTTTCTTTTTCCATCACCACTCTTCTTCGTCTTTTCCTCTCTCTTAAAGCGTCTGAAAATTGTGTTGCATATTTATTCCTGCGGAATTAGCATCACAAACACTCTTCCCAGGCTCTTTGTTATGCTTCAGGGGGAGGGAGAGTGAGGGAAAGTAGATTACGCTTTTCGTTTCTCTGAGGCACACTCAAAGCAGGCTTTCTAGGCTTCCTCGTGCTTTTGAGCAGCGCTCGGGGCTTATGGAGACGCACTCCATCTACTTGAAGTAAAGACGACTATGACTTAAAATAATGTTGTTTCTCTGCCATTCCTGTTAACCACATCGTTTCCTCTCTTGCTCTCACCCCCACTTCTCCTTTCCTTAAGTCTTATTCATCTTCTGCCTTCCATCCCGACTCGTCTCCTGCCTCATCTATGCAAAGACACGTTGACCACATTTGACTCAAGTAAAGCTCCAGATTTTACTTAACAGTTTACGTACTCAGTATAATGTGTGGCTCAACTTGTTGGTTGGGACCAATGTATATCTGAGGACAAGGTGCAGTCACAGACAAAAACACTAACTCAGATTACAGAGTATTAACTCCTGTGCAAATGAAAATATATCCTCTATAGTTGCTGGAGTGCAGGACAAATCACTGTTGCAGAAATTCAGGTTGTGCCACACACAAGATCTAAGTTCTGCAGGAGCAAATTACATGTTCGCATCCAGCGTCTTTAAAGGAATAGTTCACCTAAAAACCAATATAAATTGTATAAAGTACTCACCTCCCTGGGCTCTCTGTGGTGCTAGAAAAAGATTTCTATCCAATGGCATTAAGGAGAGACAACATGAAAGCACATCACTGCTCAACTTGAATGGAGGCAGAAGGAAAGACAGCAAAAAAGGTATAAAATGTCCAAAAAACTTTGTTCTGAAAATTCCTGACAGCATCATCCAAGTGTCATGAATCCATTCACAGACTCATGGAAATCCAAACACTATATACTATAAACTATTTTTTCCTTCAGTATTACTCAACAAACTGTTTCTCATGAAGGAATTGTACACACATACACACAATTCCTTGAACCCATGAGCCCATGAATTGATTCAAGAAACTTAGATAGTGCAGCACAGGAATCTTCATAACATTTTTTGGACATTTTATAATCTTGTCTGCCATCTTTTGTTCAGACTCTGACCCAAGTGAGATGGATCGTACCATTTCAGAATACCTGCAGAGGGGGGAATATCAGATGGTATGTTGAAATGCCTTTTAATTATAAAATTACATTTATTTATCATGTAAATACATATAACATTTATTGTCAGTGATTTAAGTCAGTAAGTAAATTTTTGTACTTGATCCCATTTAAGGTTCAACCATAGACCTCTTCATGGGCCCCTCCTTGGCCTTGGGCCAGGGTCATGTGTACCCTTTGACCACCCCCTGATGTTGGACCTGCTTATGATTGAACAGCATATTTTGCATTCAGCGTTGTCATGTTTGCTCATGAGAAAACAACACTTTTTGCATCCTAAGGGTTTGCTTTTGAGCAAACAATGCATTTTGCATACTGTAACTTCAGCTTCTGTCATGCACTAATTTTGCATTTTGCATCACTTTTTAAATGAGCAAATGATTTTCTGCATTCTTCAGATTTGCTCATAAACAGTCAGATGTCAAATTTCAACCTCTTTCCCAAGTTGTCAAATACAGACGCTTTGTCACGCCCCTCGGCATCTCATAGTGATGAAAAGGACACCCTTAAGAAAACATAAGTGACACACAGCTGATACACATTGTAACACGTGGTTAATGTTGTGAAACAGTCATACTGACTTTTGGTCTCAGACAGCCGCAGATATTTAAGTGGGGTAATATTAATAAACATTGACTTTTTGTTTCACATGGTACACAAACTTCGGACGTACAAGTATTGCTGTGGTTTACAGTGGAGTTCTTGGTGGTGCATCTCATAAAGACACCAAAGGGTGGTTTTGGTATAAACATCACAAGCATGTGACAAAGCGACAGTATCTGATGCCCTGGGAATGAGAATGAGCTGCACACACAAGGCACACAAGGCAAGGCCAGCAGGTACTAAAGCATGAAGGAAAATTTTCTTGATGCAATGGTCAGTAACAGGCGAACAGATCAAAACACAGGAACAAGCAACAACAACAAAAACGACAGGAACAAAGTCAGGCTCAGGCTAGGGTTTGGCTTCAGATGGCTGCAAAGTGGAGACATAAGCATCACTGACAATCTGGCTGGAAATGAGAGGAAATGGGCTGTTACATTCTGCAGAGCTGATGAGGGAAAATGGAAACAGGTGAGCAGATAGGTCAGGTGGTAAAGTCTGAGGGCATCTTTTGGATGCATCAATAATGGCAACACAGGGCTGGGAAAGTGGGAGGTGTCTGTAGACAGGGAGCAAGGGACAGACAGACATTGTGACACTAATGACATGCCTAGCACCCAGGGTTTCGCTCATGAATGAGAATGATGCACATAATGCTAACTTGTTGTTCACATTGTTTTCACGAATGTCCAGAACAAACAGAACATTTAGCATCAGACTTTCACTTTGCTCATGAGCAAACATGTTTTGCAACCAACTACTTCATTTCTGCCTACACATTTTGCATCTATCTGCAGCAGGCACCCTCCAACACATTCTCACTCTGACCTCGTCACATATCAATATTTGGTCATGGGCTTTCCATGTCGAGATATGACATGCAAGGTACCCTGGGTGCGTTGGTTGCTGATGTTCTGGAACGCTGTGGCAATTTTCACTTCAAAATACTCTTCCTATTACACAGGAAATGTACGGTTGGCATACAGTCTCTTTCAAAATAAACACACTATGTCAGTACAACATCGTAGATATCCTTTTTTTCCTTCAGCAACAAACGCACATGGTTATGTTTTTCCTATGCACACATGGTTGGGTTTAGGAAAAAATAAGGTTTGGCTTAAAAATCTTACGGGAAGTGTACTGGCCTCCCGAGTGAAAGTCAGTGGACCCATCTACCACCCCAACCACCCACTGCACTCAGACTTCGGCTGCATTAAGTTTCATTGTTGTCCCACCATGTTATCCAGTAACGGTTACTGGTTGCGTATCATACCGACATAGAAGGACAGCTTTTTCGTTGGTGTCTGACTGCAGAAGTCACTGACGAAGCTCTGGTATTTGACAACTTTAGAGTGAGACCAGGTTGTACTCTCATGGTCAAACACTGCCTACTGCATCCTGCTTGTTCATGTTTGCCCTTACACCACTTTAGGTTTGGTCATGCATGAATAACACCTTCTCCATCCAGCTACCTAATGTTTGTCTATAGGCAAATAGCACATTTTGCATCCAGGTACTTCAGGTTCACTGTAAACAAGGTCAGTGTACCTCCAAAAACAAAAAAAGAATTGAAAAGCTCAATAATAATTTCTGTATGGAGACCCTGTGTGTCCTCCCCTTCACTACACTGGGATGGGGTTTCATGGGGATTGGTAACAGCAATTCAAAACAGAAACTCAATATTTATGTACAAAAAGTATTGCAAGATATTGCATTAAATCTGATCATATGTGTGATTTTGTAGTTTAAAAACGAATCATAGCTGCTCTAAAGAAGTACAAAAATGAATAACTTTCTCCTCTTCCACACTGTGATTTGGCAGAAGTACAATAAAAAGATTCAGTATTCAGACACTGTGATGTATTACAAGAAGATTATAAAATCATTAGTAGCAAAGATGTACTTTTCTCACAATACAGGCACAAGACAAATAGCTTCCAATTAAATATTTTGTCATTAACTGGACAGCTGCCCTATAAAGTATTAAACACCATAATCTTATGCACAGTGTGTGTTATATCATTCTAATGATCATGTGCTGGTGGGGTGCTTAAAATGGGCCAATATTCAGTTATGTAGTGGAAATATGGGCAAACCATGACCAACAGTAAGTCATTTTTCATCTATCAATTCATTTATCTGTCTGTCTGTCCCATCTATACACTTTAATTCTCATTTACTATGTTTAGGGTCATGTCTTGGCTGGTGACACTTGCCAGATGGACCTAACTCCAAGCCACTTCACCTCTGTTATAAGTCATAACCCCCTGGCTGTGACTCAGTGTTAATTTCGTTGATGGAAACTATAATGAAAAATTTCATCAATGACATTTTATCCATGACAAAAACAAGGACGATGACAAGCTAAAAATAGATCTGGATAATAAAAACTAAGGTGAAATCTATGTTTTATTTTTGTTGATGACACGTGATGACAATGTTTGTGTTGGACTTTCAGACAGTGAAAGCCAAGAACAGCCGTGCTTGTAATTATTTTCAAATGTCACATGAGCAACAGGCTGGTAAACTCTAGTACATAGTTTGCATTAGGATGTTTCACTAGCCAGCAAAAACAGTCACACCAGAGCAGCGTCAGCCATTGGTGCAAGTTATGAGCTGTGATTCAGCATTAAACAAGCAGCTGTGTGTGTCTGACTGTGGATGGTGGAGCTGCTGAATGGATTTGTGGAGTTTGTTAGTTATTTTTCACCAAATGGATCTAGGATCTACGTACCACGTCTGAAGGGTTACTTTTGATTCCAAAGGTAACATAACAAAAGTGTTTGGTGGAAACAGGGCTTTTCATTTCCAAGTTGTAAAATACCATCGCTAGGTCAGTGATTTTAGCATCAGACATAGATGCAAAAGGCACCTTCAGTGGCAGTATGATACACGGCCGGTCAGCGTCAGTTTGAAATGCAGCTGTTAACAACATAATATGTCGATGGAAAGTCCCTGTAGTGCAGGCAAGAGGAGAGGTGGATGGCTCCAACAAATCCCGGACTTTCACCTGGGAGCCAACTGTTCGCTTCCCATATGAATGTTGAGCCAACCCATGATGTCTTTTTCCGAAACCTAACCACCTACTTTTGTTGCATACGAAAATAAACGTAAATACAAGGTGTTTTACTGATGTTGTAAGTATTATGTGACAAGCAGAAACTGTACATTTCTTGTGAAAACAGAAGCGTACATTGAGAAGACACAATCCATGTAACAAGCGTAATTTGACACGGCACCCCAGAACATCAACAACAGACGGAAGGAAGATACCTAGCACACCATATTTAAAAGTCCAATATTTGACAAGTTGGAATAAGAACGTTAACTTTCATCAGTTGTCATTACCTCAAAATATATGTTCTCTATCGTAACGAAATTATCTCCCCACCCAGTAGTTACATCATAACTATGGGAATTATCTCCATCTGGGGTAAGTGGCATGGAAAATTAATAATCTTTAAGACACACCACTTTACGTGGCTGGCATGTGCCAGGCTATAAAAGCCCCACCTTGCGCATGCACCCACTGATTCATTGATCTCCACCTGTCGGAGTCACCTTGCCGGTGACAGAAAGAAAATAATCCATACTGTGGCCACACTAACATCTGTTGGCTCACGCAAACTAATTAAAGACAGTTAGCAGCATTAGTGCAATAGTTAAAAGAGTGCACTCTCCAAAAAAAAAAAAAAAAAAGAAACAGGACAGAGAGATGACAGCAAGCTGGCTTGACATGCCAGCTGGTCAGGGTCCTGCCCCTTCCTGTTTGGATGATTAAACGGGGGTGACCCACACGGTTCCTTGTGCCTCTCCTTTCTGATTTTGAAGAGATGGTCAGGAGTCGGTTTACAACACCAGGGTGAACTGCCCGAGTAGAAAAAAGCATGGTGCCATGGCAGTCCAGACACAGCTGGCAAACACAGCTGCCATACGGTCCCTGTACTAGCGCCATCTGGTTGGCTAGCTAGAAGAGGGGTGTAGTACAGATCTAATAGCCGAACTACGTGTCTTCTCACTTCTTCCAAAGCTCATGAGAGAGCAGGGTGAAGCGGCTGGCAGTGCTATGGCAAGTTTTTGGGTGGCCAAGTGCCATCTCTGGCTTTCACAGTCCATGTTGCAGCCAGAGGATAGGGCGTGTCTGCTCAAACTGCCTGTTGAGCCATCTGCCTTGTGTGGGCCTGATGCATCCATGATGATTCAGCAGGGCCAGGAAGCCAGTCGCTGTGCTATGGAGGTGTTAGGCACCTTGAAGCGAGGTCAGGGCTAGCAGCAGCCTCAGCCGCAGCAGCCCAAGCAACCTCAGCCTGCTTGGGGGCAGGAAGATCTGCAGGGCCGGCTGGACGCAGCACAGCGCAACAAGTCTAAACGGGGCAGAGGACGTGGCAGTAGCCAGGGGTCACCCAAGCCCACGTCTCAGTCCTGACGGGACATCACCCCCAGCCTTCCCTTGCCCTTAGACGGCATGGGAGGCTCCGGAAGCAGACCCCTGGGTTGTTTCAGCAATGACCCAGGGGAATTTACAGTTCCAAAGCACTCCTCCTCTGACAAGGCTGGCTGCATTTTCCATTATTGCAGACAACCAACACAGGGAGGTCCTGCACTCGGAAAACTTCACTCTCATGGCGAAGTCAGCTATAAGGGAAGTGAAGGGAGAAGATCAGCAGGCATGGTTTTATTCCCGCTATCTTCTTGTTCCGAAGTGGGATGGGACGTCTTAGACCTCAGGGGGCTAAACAAGTTCCTCAGACCCCTGAAGTGCAAAATGTTGACCGTGTCCAGGGTCTAGCAGGTTGGTATATGACTGGTTTGCAACCGTTGACCTCAAGGTCGCCTATTTTCAAATCAGAAGGTTTCTCAGGATTGCCTTTGAGGGAAAAACCTTCGAATTCTGTGTCCTCCCCTTCGGTATCTCACTGGCACCCCACACCTTCAACAGGTGCATGGATGCAGACTTGGGGCCTCTGCGGCAGCAGGGTCTCAGGATACTGAACTATTTAGACGACTGGCTTCTATGTGCACAGACAGAGGATCTGTGCCACCATCATGTGGCTGTGCTGTTGGATAATATTTGGGGTCTGGGGCTGCACATTAACAAGAAAAAGTGCAGTCTCCAGCCTGCACAGGCCACCCAGTTTCCAGGCATGTGGCTGGATGCCAGAGCTGGGTTGGTGATGCTGTCACAGGAGAGGCAGGTTTCAATCAGGACCTGCTGCTCTCATTTTCGACTGGGTGCCAGGGTCACAAGGTGGCTGTGTCTCTGTCTCTTGGGTCTTATGGTGGCATCAAGGCCTGCTGTGTGTATTTCCCCCGTTCACTCTTCTCCCAAATCTGCTGCAGAGTTCAGAAGGAGGAAGTGCAGCTGATCCTGGTGACCCCAAACTGGCCCCTCATTGCATGGTTCTCAGAGGTGGTGCCTCTCCTGGGAGGCCATGGGAGGTCCCTGTCCAGCGGGACCTTTTGGGTCAGGCTCAGGGGGCCCTGCTCCATCCCTTTCCACAGGGGCTCCAACTTTGGGCCTAGCCCCTGAGAGGGCCATTCTGCTAGGCTTGGGACTTGCGCAGTCAGTGGTTCAGACAATGCAGAGTGCTCGGGTACCGTCTATGAGGGCTGCATACTCTTACGGTTGGGAGCTCTTTGCATCATTGTGCACAACCAACCGGATCGATGCACTGACATGTGCAGCCCCAGAGGTGCTTTGGTACCTGCAGGGGCTGCTTGAGGCAGGAAAATCACCATCAACCCTTAGAGCCATGGTGGCAGCTATCAAGGCTGATATAGGGGATTAAAGGCTTGTAGATGGTGACTGAAGCCTCATCTCTTAGTTCCTGAAGGGTGTGCAGAGGCTTTCACCGCGCACCAGGAGGCCAGCCATTCTACCGTGGGACCTGGGTCAGATGTTGGCTGCCCTGCAGCAGGAACCCTTTGAGCCATTATAGTCGGTCAAAATTAAGTGTCTGTCTCTTAAAGTGTTTTTTCTCTTGGCAGTGACATCAGCCAAAAGAGTGGGGGAACTGCACGCTCTGTCAGTGGATAAGAGCTGTTGTCGTTTCCTGCCGGATGACGCTGGTGTCATGTTGCATACAAACCCTGCATTCCTGCCAAAAGTACTCACAGACTTTCATTTGAATCCATTGGAACTCTACAACCCCTTCAAGGAGGGTAGTGAGGGTCAACAAAACTCAAATCTCTGTCCTGTTAGAACTCTAAAGGTCTATGTCTGGTGTAATGCAGCATTTAGAAAGACAGACCAACCCTTTGTCTGCTTTAAGGCCCAGTACCATGGCCAGCCAGTGTCGAAGGCTAGGGTGTCTCATTGGTTCGTGGAGACAATTCAACATGCTTACAGAGGGGCTGGCATGCCAGTACCGGAGGGTGCGTGGGCACACTCAACACGAGGTGTAGCTACCTCGTGGGCCTTGTGGTGGGGTGCCACCCTCTCGGAGGTCTGTGCAGTTGCTAGATGTTCAAGTGGTGGACCTACATCTGCTGTGTCTCCCGGGGCCCCTCGTGTTGTGTCTTAAAGGGTTCCCATCGTTATAATATAACTACTGGGTGGGGAGGTAATCTTGATACGATAGAGAATGTAAAGTTACATTGTAACCTTGGTTCTCTGAGTGAGGAGATTATCTCCCCAGGCTCAAGGCCGCTCGATACCTGTTCCAATCAATGTTAATCAGTGGGTGCATGCTCAAGGTGGGACTTTTATAGCCTGGTGCATGCCGGTCATGTAAAGGGGTGTGTCTTAAAGATAATTCATTTTCCATGTTGATTACCCCAGATGGGGATAATTCCCATAGTTATGATATAACTGCTGGGTGGGGAGATAATCTCCTCACTCAAAGAACCAAGGTTACAATGTAACTGAACAATTCAGACAGTTTGTGTAAATTACTGGTTTAAACCTTTCTGCTCATGTAATTGTACAGTCCTCTTAGCTGTGTGTAGTTGCCCATTCTCGGAACCCATCGGCTGTATTTGGCATCTGACTTCCGGCAGACGGCGATACAGCCTCTGGGGGCAGACCCCCCCGATTTTTTGGCATTCCGGTTTGATTTGGGCAGAGGAGGCGAATTTCCGTTTCCGACTTCCGTTTATAAGTAAATATGCTGAACCATTGCGATGGATTCAGAGTTTGCAGTGACGCCAATTATCTTCCGCCTCGTTAGTTCACCGCATGGACCGCTTAACCTGGCAACAACTGCAGCCGCCTCAAACGTGATTGGTCAGTATCACGCGGACTACAAACAGCCTACAACCGGAAACCAGGGCTCTTCCGCTCTTCTTCCGGAGGCAAGATCTCCTGGGTTTGCCTACAGACTCTACATTCACTGAATGTAGAGTCTGTATATAGAGACTGGTAGCTGACATACTGATTTTTAGCAAGTCATTTTGTTAAGTGTTTCTGTTACTGATCGAATGATAGCCAAAACTGCAATAAAAAATCCAGTTTATAGACTAAACAATTCCAGAATCACTCTGTAGGAATTCTATTGTTGGCAGTGTGTCGGCAGGTGGGCTGATGGTAGAGTGTGTGCTGTCATTTGTGTCCGACAGGTGCCTGTCCCTGTGAGTCTGATGAAAACCACAGGGGAGAGCTTGCAGCCAATCCAGGCTAAATGCTCCTGACAGCACAGAGGCCCCCAGGGTCAATGAGGTCTGTCCCAAGACCTCCACCCCACCCTGTTTAATCGCAGTGCCCTGGGCAAACTCTCATCATCCTTGGCTTCTTCTGTACTTTTACCTACTAAAACAATGTGCAGACGTGGCAGTTTTAGGACAAATTCCCTTTGTCTTTCCACTCCATTTTTAGTGTCTCTGTACAATTTAGGAACTGTTTTGCAATGGTCTGTTCATACCTGAATAATGCAAATAAAATAAAATAAAACATCCTGTACCAGGATGCATTACATCTGAGCTCCTGACACTCAGCCCTCAAATACTCCCCAAATGTTTCCAGCACATGGAGGTGGGTGTCTCAAACACGGGCGTCTGAAAATAACTTACTTCACTGTTTGACTAATAACACTGGTGTTATCAGCAACAAACACACCTTATTTTATAATGCCTGGTAGCTGTGTATCACCACCACAGCCAAAAGCCATTACTTTGTTGCCCACAACATAGCGTGATGTGACAAAAATACTCACTTAATGATCATCTGCCCCCTGCTGGCTTTGGTTGTTTTTCCAGTTTCTCTTCGCAATCCTGAAGAAGGTCTCCAGTGATTTTCCAACAGGCCACAGTCAGCCCAACAACTGGCCACAGTTAGCCCAACAACTGGCCACAGTTAGCCCAACAACCAGCCACAGTTAGCCCAACAACCAGTGATTGCCGATATAATCAAGCACTTCATTCAAACTCCACACACACAAAAGAAAACTCACTAAAACCGCCGTGGTTGATTAGTCCACTGTTCCAATAGTCACCGACTCTGGTTTGGGCAAAATAAATCCTTAATTCACAGAGTAATATGCATAGGTAAAGAGGCATAAATATAGACAGTGCAGTTGCACTGGGGCCCATGAGTTGGCAGGGCCCATAGAGAGAGTGAGCCCTCCAACAATGTGTTGGGTGGAGAATGGGCCCTTATGAGTAACTGCCAACTTGAAAATATGCCTGTGTTCCTATTAAATTAAAAACAGTGTCATCTGCTATATCTGCCACTGAAAAAGACAAACACATCTTTCCGGGTCCATGTCATTGGTTCGACAGCCCATTGGTTCGACATCCCATTAGTCCGACTGTCTGCGGTCAGCCCATTGGTTCGACATCCCATTAGTCCGACTGTCTGCGGTGCTGAACGGCTCGCGGCGGGCATATGGTGCGCCACGACCGGCTTGAGGCGGAGCAGGCTCACGGCTTATGTGTTTGTCACTTTCTTTTTCATTTTAACCCACACCATTTCCTGACCCTAACCAAGTGGTTTTTGTGCCTAAACCTAACCAGACCTTAACCACAGGGCATCATGATGATTTCGGAACGGACTTCAGAACAATGAGTTTAATATGGTAGGAACAATGGGATGTCGAACCAATGGGCTGTCAAACCAATGGGCAGTTCACATCTTTCCAATGTTTCTAATGTTTTTTTTTCTCCTCTGTTTTTGGTAAAAAAAAGAAGTCAATAGCATCTATAACCAAATTATAAGCTTATTCCAAATAAACTAAAAGAAACAATTAAAACTGTTAAATTCAGCTTAGTTTCTTTGGTATTTTTGTCATGTACAGATATACAGTGGTGATTGTCTGGTAATATGTATGTTGATGTTATCCAATGTCAAATCTGGTCATGTGACAAGACGATAAGTGCACAATAGCATAGGGCCCGTCATAATAGAATGCACTGAGGCCCTTCACACCAAACCTTACGCCACTGATCCACACGTTGTATTTTCCCAGTTTCTCTCAGCTGACAGCAGAGCAGTGGCTCTCAGTCATTCTTCGGAGAGAGAACCAAAATAAAATTTCTAGCAGCCCAACCGTAGTCACCTGCACACCTCTACTCAGGTGAGGAGTAAAACTCACACACATAATGACGCACATGCAGGCTGTCTCTGGTTTGTAGTTGGCAACAGCATCTAAGAAAAACTGCCCACAATGAAATTCAGTGTTGCAGAGTGATTCAGTTTTTGGTGGCATCAGAGGGCAGTTTGATCAAAGACACAATCAGTCGCTGTTTGCTCTCAGCAGCTCAGGTCCTGGATGATCCCCCATCGGTGGTGCACTCATGTGCTGTACGGCTTAGCTGAAGCTTCAGACGCTTTCTACTGCATTTCTTCAGGTGGGTTGAGTAAATGCCCCGCCTGAATATCCAAGTTGTTAAGTTGTTTAAGTACACGTTAAAAAATGTCCTCGTCCACAATACTATGCACTCATAATAAATTATGCCATTTTGGTGAACATGTTTCTAGTTTGCAATGCGTGACAAAGAAGATTTGTTTTTGGATGCATGTAGAGCGCACTCCCTGAAAACCCAGAGGTGGAGACAAGCCAAATTAATTTGTAGTTCTTCTGCACACTTCTAACGTCAGCGGTTCGTGGAAGAACAGCAGATGTTGAAGCAGCCCCCAGAGACACAGAGAGTACTATTAAACATGTTGTTTTATATGACACTATACCCCAAAATTTGTTTTTGTTTGTTTGTTTGTTTTTAATCCTTCAGTAGAGAGCAGCATGCAAGTCTCTCACTTCCTGAGAATGTTTGTTCTTCAGTTGGAGAGTTTCAGTCTATGTTGCCTCTATTTGCCTGTGTATTTGCCTGGGCTAAACATATCCTTTATTATTAGCAGTTCATGCAAAAGTTACGAAAAGCAGCTGCCAATATGGCCCCTAGCTCAGAGGATTGTTAGTCTTGTGCCTCAAAGACTTAAGTGAAAGAAATATTTGCAACCCACGTATCAACTAAACAAAAACATGGTATTACATCAACCTAAAAAGACAGATGTAAAGATCAAATATGGAGAACTGTTTAAGATGTCATTAAGAATCATTAAGAATCTTGACCCATTGAAAATAAAGCAGAGCCATCCCATCCAGCTTGGAAATTCATATCCATTACACTTTGTCAATTTGAGTCATGTAATCACGTGGGTGAAATGTGTCTGTCAGCTTCTTAAAGTTTCAGTTTCCATCACTGCTCTGGCTGCTACAATTCACTGAATTTACACTACAATAATCAAATGGTGGACACAGCCCTCTGTGATTGTGCAAATAACACATGAAAAAAATGTGCTTTAAAAACCTTACCAAAACGTGCGTTTAGTGTCCTATTTAACTTCTGCTTACATTCTTTCTTCCCTGTGTATTGCTCTGTGCACACTGTGAGCTCCCTAAACAAATGAGCATCCATACAAGCCAGTCTATGCAAACACAATGATATGGGAGTCCAAATGTAGCGTAAAACCTCCCAGCTCAACATCTGTGGGGTCACAGCAGAAAGAGCCATTTCCTTAGTGTGTTTACCATAATCAACATAATTTAAATACTCCATTCAGATATATTATGCAAATAAACACTCACAATACACAACATGAACACAGTAGGTTTTTAAAGTACAGTACAGCTGATCAGCATAACATAAAGTAAACAGAAGAAGCCACTGTAGAATGATGCAACAAATACAAACTTAAAAGACAGCTGATACAGAACAAAGCCGGCTGACAACTGTACAGCCGTGCCGCCATCATCAGACAAATACTCAGCTTTAGGTAACACCTGAGAGGAAAGGACATATCGTGTCCCTAAACTGTGTTTCCTTGATTCCTCCCTCCCTTCATCTTTTCCTCACATCTCTCATTACATCTTAGGTAGGAGAGACTAAGATGCAAAAGATGCAATTTGTGACAACTCCTCTCTGATCCCTCAGTGAACATTTAAGTAGGGTATATACTTCTGTGTTGAATGGATGCTGTACCTACGGTGTAATCTCTGCGTAGACACACACCCTACACTGTAGCCTGATGTGCACCTCCCAAGAAATGTAACTACTTGTTTATTTTTGTAAGCTGAAACCATTACCTACTTTTATTTCACAGATAAAAAAACATAAAATGTGAATAAAGCACTGACAAAATAGCATTTTAAGTCTTGTGTCTGATTTACCCCTGTTTCATATGAGTAGAAGAGAATCCGCTAGCCACTGGGCTACTTTATGCAATGTAAAATGCCATAGGCTTATGCTAATAATATTAGCATGTTGTGTATGTGGGCAAAACATGTCTAGTATAACACAGCTGTTTTGTCTGTGAATCTCGTAAGATACAATGGAGCTGAATTTTGTAACATTACCTTTGTTGGCTAAATGTTGCTATTCCTCCTGACTTTTTTTTTTTTTTTTTTGTGGAAAGATGCGCCGGTTAGGGTGGCAGCAAGTCTGAGTAGCTCCTTTGAGTTATGTTTGAGTGTGTTTTCTGATTGTTAATCTTTCCAATGTGATGAGTAAAGTTGTGTACACGAGGGACGATCTTCTGGCTCTGAGAAGAACCACTTACGGAGTTAGACACCCCATACCAGCTGAGCTGAGGAAGCCATTCAGAGGCTGCAGAGCAGGAGCTAAGCTAAAGGCTAGGAAGTACAGCAATAAAGGCCCAAAGCTCTAAAAAATAATCTAAATAAATGCATTTAGCAGAGCATAGGAGCCCCCCCATCCATGTTCAGACTCTCATTGCCTGTCAGCAAACAGAAGGAAGCTGAAGAAGAGCAAAACCATGCTAGAAAATAATTTGTTGGAATTCATTCAGTTACACAAAAACCCCAGCCAGGCCAGAGGTGATACCTTATCAAACGGTTTTATTATTAATGTACCAAGCTGTCCAGATTATATGAAAAAAAAAAAAAATCTCTGGATTCTATTCTTTTCGGTGCCCAAAGCTCCTAGACTGTTTGCTTGAAGTCAACATTGTTTCTATCACGTGAAATGTGCTGTTTTGAAATTCACCAGATAATGAAACATGAACAGATGCATTCTACCACTAAGTACAAACTGCACTACAGGCCCAAGGCAAACATTTGTTACATGTCAAGCAAGCTCCCTCAAGGCCTGTAGTTATGTTCAGGAATTTGTCCTGAAGCTTAAAACAATGCAGGTATTTAATATGCAGACCTTGACATTTTACCAGCCTTATCTAGATAAGGAACAGGCTTCAAACAGCCACAGAAAACAACAAAGCAGTAAGTAATGCCAGGAGAAACATACACTTTAATGGATCTAAGCACACTTTGAAGCAGCGCTGCCACTAAGAGAGAGATAACAGATCAGTGTTGAAATTAAAGGCAACAGAATATCTTTGAAGGTTTTCTTTGCAATCTGTTTCTTCTCTCTTCCTATCCAATTCATCAGCTCCAAACTAGCTCTAGGGTGCAGTTTGTATTCTGTGACTGAAAATATATTTATGTTTCAGTTCACATGACCTTTCCATACTATGGTGATGATCTGAAACAGCCAAAATGAAACAGAAACTTCTGAGTTCTGTTCTAATTCAAAATCCTATTGGCATTTGTAACAAAGCTAATAACTATAAATCCAATCTTGGAACTCAACATTTCTTAACAGTATGTTGTATGGCTTGTATCATGTGTTACACTGCCAGATTTTCTGTGAATGTTGGGCCATTTTGCAAGCTGTGAGCGCTTAGACACACAGAGCCGGATTGGCGAATTGATCTGAGGTGCCCAGTTTTCCGCTGTGTAGGGATAAACATATTGGCGGAACCTTTTTGGTTTAAAAAGAACGAGGTGCCCTCCGCCACAGGAGGGGCTGTTGATGACTTGTGGGAGGAGCTGTTGATGACGCCGCATGTGCGACCCACTGGCGGTGGATAAACAGGAAACAGCTGATAGCAGGAATGAGTAGCTAGTAGCAAGAGGGAAACACAAACCTGGCAGACACTACAGTAAAGATGAGCAACCGAGGAGACAAGGAATTGCGCGCCCTCCTTGTCCTCGCAAATAAAGAGGCCATTAACCGTCAAGTGACGGGGACGGTGAAGGACTGGCTGACTTACAAGAGAATTGCTGAAGGACTGACCAGCCATAGCTTCCCTCGGAGTACGTTACTGTTTACGTCACACGCTGAGCTACACGTTTTGTTACTTGCTCACGCCCCCCCATTGCCCCGAAAAACGCGCATTCTGTATGAACAAAGGTAGGCAAGCAGCATTTTGCTGCACTCCCCGATTTTGTTTTTATACTGCCAATGCTGAAAGAAGACTGATTAGGCTTTCCTGCAAATTTCCACAATTCCTATTCAAAAAGGGCTATAGATGGGAGCGTATCTATGTTTCCCGGGTTCCATGTTTCCCGGGTTCTATGTTCCCCACTTAACCCTGCAAAAAAAGGTTCTATGTTCCCCGCTTACACAAAAAAGGTTCTATGTTTCCCGGGTTCTATAACCTTTTTTTTTAGCAAGCGGGAAACTTAGAACCCTTTTTGGTTGAGCGGGGAACATAGAACATGGGAAACATACCTTTTTGGGTGGTAAGTGGGGAACATAGAACCCGGGAAACATAGAACCCGGGAAACATAGGGATGACCCCCTACAAGATAAAGATGGCAGAATACTCCAGACCTTTGCAGGCAAATGCTGCCTTCATGGCATGATATGGATCAGGCTGTTCTCACAAATTTTTCGTATGTTTTCCTAAGAAAAGCAGTGCACCCAAATCTGTACATATCCCATGAATTTCTGAAAGGCTGTGATCACATGGCCAATACGGTGCTGGTAAGGAGGTAGATTGGCGTGGTGGATGGGTCACAAAAAAACAGACTTTCTTCCAGGACTTGTGATTGTGTGTTTGTAACTGTGTGACCCTTGAGCGAACTTTGACGGTACGTCCATGGTTCTTTTCCTAAACCTAACCACAGTATTGCCTAGACATAATCTCTGTAACTTGACGTTAATTACGTAACTGTGCGTTAAGGACGTAACGTAATTTGTGGAGCGCAAAATTGTAGGACATCATACGAACTGTTGAGCATGTATTTTTCATGGCATATCATACAACCTGTTCTATGAGAGCATGTTGTATGGATGATAGAGATAGGAGAGATTCCTATGTTATTCACTTGTAAGTGATCAGCACTGTTATATGATTATATAGTTGGCCCTGTGAGGATTAAAATACTGTGCACTGAAAACATAACACAGATACAGAATATGGATTTTATTACATTGACTGATGGCCTTTGGCAAATGTAAGGTATCCATATACATATAAGTAAGCAGAACTCCCTTTTATATCAAGATCCATATACATATGTTTGTTTTTCAGGCCCTGTAAGTCAGATATATAGGAGCTTTCAGAAAAATCTGAGCCTTCCAGTTGACATCAACGCCAAGTTAATTAAAATGACTCCAATATGACATGAAAGTAGCATAAATGGCAGAGGTGCAAACTTGAGTCACATGACTTGGACTTGAGTCAGATTTGGGCCACAAATTTGATGACTTTAGACTTGACGACAAAATCAAAAAAGACTTGTACTTAAACACCAATGACTCATGGCTTCACTTGGACTCAAGCCTTTTGACTTGAAAATACTTGATACCTTTCCCCAAGTCCAAAGATTACAAAGTATGTTATTTAAAAAGTGTGAAATTAATCAATTCATTTCCTTTCAAAACATTAATCTTTTTATTTCATTCAGACATAAAACATAAAGCATGCATCAAAGTACAATATTATTTTAAAGAAATAATAGTCTTACAGAAAATGTCCAACAAATTTGGGTAGAAAAGGTTATAGACATTTTTCCAATAAATGATGCGTTTACAACAAGACAGAACAGTCACATACAAAACTCATTTTCTTGTGGTATACTACTGGTTAACAGTGTTTTATCTTATGAAAGTGCAATGTCAGTGCTGCTTTTTTATAAGTTCAGTCACACTTGTTTAAACAAACAAATACTAATTTATAAAAGCATTCATGATTTTTGTAAATTTAAAATTGTATTACTCTAATGTTAAAATGTTATTACATTTGGTGAAGGCAGCATAATGACTTGTTTAGGACTTGACTTGGAACTAGTCTCAGGACCTACCTGTCTTGACTCAGGACTTGAGTGCAAAAACTTGAGATTTACTAGTGACTTGAAAAACAATGACTTGGCCCCACCTCTGGTAAACGCCATGGCATTTTCTATGGGCAAGTCAAGGAACTGCAGTTAGCTCAGATATGTCTGTAATTAACAGGACAAGATATGTCTGTAATTAACAGGACAAGATATGTCTGTAATTAACAGGACAGAGAGTAATCAATGTTGTAGAAGATTTTAGAGAACAGAGATTAGAGCGAGAAAGTTAGAAAAATGACTTAAGAAGAGAGATTTGTTTTTTCAGGGAAAAGGATGCAACCAAGCTTCTATGACATTTTTTCTGTGCTAACAAAGCAGGTTGATCTCATTCACTGATTGTAGTTATTGCTACGAAAAGTAATGCATCATCATTTGTGTATAACCCACATAATTGGAGGCTATGATCAAGTGACCTATGTGCTGCAGGCTGTCCTCCCTCATAAGATGAGAGCGAAGGAGGGAGTGAGGTCATGCAGTACAAAAAATCGATGAAGTCCAAGTAGGGAGGCAGTCGGGGTGGTGCATGGATCAAACAAGCACAGGACTTTGACCCAGGAAACCAGGGTTTGTTCCCCCTGTAAAAACAAAAGTCAGTGTTGGATATTTTAGGTTACATATGTTGCATCATGTTGTCATGTCATGTCATCACATCACATCATCACATTACATTATGTGACAATGCCCAACCATGATCCTTTTCCTGAATCTAACCTAACTGATAGAGGCACTAATTCCAAAAAGATCGTACAAAACCGCTATATGACAATATGTTGAACAAAGTAACCGTTGTTCAACTTTTTTAAAATCACAAAGGAAATTGCACTGCAGTGGATGCTGATTCGTCTTCAATTTGTTCATAAAGACTGAGTGGAACAGGGAGTAACCCAGATGTGGTAACTTCAGCCCTCTCAACATATCCTCATACAACAGTTCGTATGATATCCCAAAAAAATGCAGTTCCTATGATATCTTAGGAAATAGTGGCCCATCAATGATGTTGTGTTCATAACGTAAAATTACATAATTAATGTAAAGTTACAGAGCTTAGGCAAGTAAAGTTACTGTGGTTAGGTTCCAACCACCGGTCCCTTGGGGATGTCCTGTGTTTTGTCACCCATCCACCACCTCAACCTGCCTTCTAAGTAGACCACTCAGGACCACTTCCTTCTTTACTCTTGTCAGCGCATTGATCACATGATCTCAGCCTTCCAAAATGTGTGGGTTACGCATGTATTACTGGCTCATCATTATGTGGGATTTGTACATTTTAGGGCGCATTACTTTTAGTAGGAAAACGTACAAACAGTACATGAGAACAGCCTGACTTTTTACGATGTTTTGTTTTCACATAACTTAGGTTGGACTGTTAGCAAACTGTTGAAATCAAAAATATTTGCTTGGGAGCATTAATATGCATTGTAAATCTTCTAGCATTCTTCCTGCCAATCATGACATGTGTATGCTGTGTGGAATCCAAACCAATAAAACAAACTAGATTTTGGGGTCAAATATAATCAGATCCAGGCCCCGGGTCCCTGATGTGAAAGCCTCCTTCTTCTTTTCAGTGACTGTGAGATCTCCAATACCCATCTCAGACATCCAGTAGTTGATTACCGTCAGTTCATCCATAGATGAAGTGCAAGCAGCTGCTGCTGGTTGCTAATGCAGCGCCACTTTATACAGCACAGATTTGCCAAATGTAATAAATATAGTTTGTTTTTTTTGTTTTTTTAAATGTGGCTAAAGCAAAAATTACAGCTAATTCACTGACTTCTTGGCAACATTATAGTTTTTGTTTGCGTCACTCAATGCATGATAGAAACTGTAATGCCATATGCCTAAGAGAAATAAGAAAAAGAAAAAGCAATCTGTGCAACAAAATCAGTATTAGCTTTTTGTTTGTTGTGTTTTTTCTTTTATTTATTCTTAGACATTACTAAGGCTCAGACTGTGATTTTTATGTATCTGGAACATTGCAAGCACGTGCACAGAGCCTAGGTGGTGCTCATGCACCTGCCCTTTTGCCCTCTGTCTAGAAAAGTTTCCTTTTTGCAAGTTTTTTTTCTTCTTCTTTTAACAATTTTGTATTTTAGTTTTTAATTTTGGTCTGTGATATCAGTCCTCAATTAAAAGTGAGCTGTATGCTGGACAACTGCATTTGAGTCAAGTCCCTGCCCCTCCCTCATCAAATTCACGCACACACTAATTGTGCACCTTGCAGAGCAGCATCACGTCTAGCAGTGACCTGCCTTAATGGTCAGCCAGGTAATGATAGTGTTTGCCCTCAGCCTCTGCATTGTTTGTCACTGCTGTGATATTAAACCAATATCAAAATATCTCAATAACAGCCAGACTAATTAAGGCAATGACCCACCATTAAGTTTAACAAGTAAGCCAGTCTGGCATAAAATCACACCATCTCCCTCCAACTCTCTAGTGATGGGCAAAGCAGTTCTTTCGATGTTACTGAATCACTAGAATCAGTTCATTAAAAAGATTTGTTCAAAAGATTTGTTCACCGAATCGTTCAGTGCTTGGCGGGAGGAGCCCTGACTGTGTACTACGTAGTCCAACTCTGTCTCTCTCGGTTGCTGCTGCTGCATCTGCCCTGCACTGGTGAGTCTCATTACTGGCCAGCCTAACATTTGTTTATCTGGAAACTAAGTCTGTTAAATAAATGGGGAGGTGTGTGATTGTGTTCATGTGGCTTGACTCCTGGCTACATTAGCCATTAGCTTGGAGAAAACGGTCCCTATGAAAGTGTATCACTGAGAAGAAGTGATTTGAATCACTCAGGGATCGGGGTAACATCATTCACCGAGTGATTTCGTTCACCGAGTCATTCGTCCACTGAGTGATTTGTCACGTGATAGGCAGTCCCTCCCTGCACCCTGGCTGCCTTGTGACTCGCGAGTGATTCATCGTTAGCACAGACCGAATTGGCAGTTCCACTCCCAGCCTGCACGCTCGCTGCTGAGCTCAACTGAACCGAGAAATGAACGAATCAGTTCAGTACGTTCACTCAACAGATTTGTTCTTTTGAATGATTCGTTTAATTCAACACTACAACTCTCTGTTACATTTAGGTTCAACAGCTGCCCTTTGTGAGCGGAGACAGATGCCAAATTGCTTTCCCACTTCCACGTATCTTTTTAAATTAAAACTCAATTTGAAATAATGTTTGGGTCTCCCACATTAATTCATGTAATAAGAGAAGGCTCTGTTTCTTTGAACAACAGCTCTCTCATTTTAGTGTAGCGCGTCAGACTGGATTTATGAATGTTCCCATAGTGAATATGTCCAAAGTCTGCAAATAAAGGAAGTGAAAATCAAACAAAAAAGGCTCAGGGCTCAAAAGGTGGTCTGACTCATTTCCTTTGCATGTTGTTTTCATTATGCAAATGATACACACTGAACACATCAACATGCAAATAAACATGACACCTTTACTGACTTTAGAATTTGGGCGGCTAGAGTTACATTTGAAAACACTTACAAAGGCTGGTTTCTCTTCAACAAACAAAAAATATATTGACTTCTTTCTTTAGATACATTATGCATTACATACATTGCACAGTGGAATATGAAATAGTTGTGTGCCTTTGATGAGTGTAAGGTTAAGGTGTCCACTTTCTGGGATTGTTGCACAGCATCACGCTCTCCTTAATGAATATCTGAACATCTCAGAGCCCTCCACAGCACCAGAAGCAGGTGTGTGGTGAGGAGGCCAAGAGTCCCCTGGTCTCCTGAAAAACTTCCAACTGTTTCATCAAGTGTTAGAGGACTCTCAACATCTGTTTGATTTCATCAGCAGGGGCTTGTGTGGGCTTTGAGGTTCCCAGTGCTGGAGTGCTCTGCGTGTCGCTTAGACAGCTGCACAGACAGACAGCAACAGGCGCGTCCTCAATGCTTCCCTGCTCGTTGTCTGCTCTAATTGAGTAAATAGTGTTACTCTAATAAGAATATCTGAGTGTGTTTATATACAGGATCAAAAGTAAACTACTGCTTGTCCAAAAAGTTTCACATCATAGGGAATATGACAACGAAACAGCTTCCAACACTGCTTGTGGGATTTGAACACACAGTTGCAGCAGGAGATCAGAAGCCCTGGAGCCTCACACCACTCAGCCATTTTGACAGCCAGTGTGTAGGGGGAACATGGTGAACATATGGTCCCACTTATCTATCTGATTCCACACTTTTCTGACACCATGTAGAATCATAAATTGCCGCTATGTGTACCAGTTACACAGAAATTAAGATTGGTTTGCACCAACAAAATTTGTTGATCCAAGATGACTCTTCTAATTACAGCAACATTTAGATTTAAACTCAGATGAACAACTCTAAATAACTGTTTAATCCTCGACAAAGGTTAGGTTTACACTATCATTCAGTAGTTGTATCATTACATGAGTCACATCTGTGTAGACTGGAGTTGGCCTGCAGTTATGGAAGACTTTTTTCTGTTTCTTTGTTTTTTAGAGGATAGTGAGATATCCTTTTTTTGTGAGGATCTTTGTGCTCCCCAGATACCAGTTCCAGCATGGACTGGGTGATCGTCAGTGACATGGCCACTATAGATTGGCTGGGCTGGTCTATTTGATGTCCAGGTTGTCCAACCCATTCTCATTCCCGGATACAACACTTCAAGTATGTCTCATATCGAATACTTCTAAAAAACTTAATATTTTTAGTGCACAAGTGTGCTAAGTGTGTTCACACTGCATAGTACAGGAAAATGCAGTGTACAACTGGTGCACTCAAAACGTTGAGTATGGAATGATGGACACCTCTCACCTCAGTGGTCGCCATCTTTGTGACAATCCTCTCAACTTTCAAGGAGCCTGTGAGTTATACATTTTTGTTTTGCACTTAGTATCAATACTGTTGTCCAATAGAAGTGATCAGTAATGTTTGTTGGGTCTGTAATGACTTAGCCTCGCATCACCAGGCTCTTCACGTACGGCAAAGAGCCTGGTTTCCATTCACTCTGAATTTTGTCTGGATTCTGGTTCTGGTCTAGAAAGCGGATCTGGAATTCACCAATAAGTAAAAGTTTTCACCAAAGTAAAACTTTAAATTCTGGCGCACCATTGATTTACAATAAAAGAAAAAGGTTAACTTAATGGCTTGGGGCTTTTCTTGTAAATTATTTTCTTTAAATTAAAAAGTTTCACCGCATATTTATTAGCTTGGTGCTTTTATTTTGACGGAAAGGCGCATCCATTGAATTCCAGACCCTGTCTGTCTCACCCTGGTTCCGGTTCCTTACCAAAACGGCCACTAAACGGCCCCAGACTAGTAATGACTTGGTATCACAAACAATAATGCAAATGCTTCCAAGCTAACATTAGCATTTGCTAGCTAGCTAACATGCTCTTAGCTACGGCAGCACATTTTAATCAGCACTGACGTTGTGGCATAAGTTTGATTTATGTGTGGGCAGAGATAGCAGTCAAATGTTAGCACTAATGCTTCACCATCCGTTTGCAATTTTCCTTTCAAAAAGAAGACAAAGAAGGAGAGGCGGTTAAAAAAAAAAGCGCAGTGCATGATTTGAAAAAACGCTACCCTGTAGAAATTAGTGCACCACACAAGAAGTGTACAACATTTAAGTGTACTAACTGAAGTACGTGATTTGAGACACACTCTTTGTCACACCCAGTGACATCTGATAGTAATGCAAAGGTAAACCTTTAGCGTTTCTATATTATGCACAGCTGAAACACATTGTAGCACATAGCGTAGTTAATGTTCAGAAACACTGGCAGTTAGGTTCAGTCATTAAAACTCCTTGGTTATGTTTAGGTTAAAATGAGTATGTTTGTTACATAACGTAATGTAATTCAACGTACCATAAATAAGTCACATGACTAATGTGAAATGTAAATTACATAATGTTGCATTAAAATAACAATGTCTTTTATTTTAAAACAGGACCTAAGTGCACAAGTTAACTGTGATCTCCTGGCTTAAAATCTTGTTTTGTTTTACCCAACCCATACCCTCCCTCCTGTCCTACATGCACTTCCTTGCTCTTCATACTACATGGGTTCAACCCGTACTCGCCTCAACTTGTCAAATACCGTCGCTTTGTCAGAGGACCTAAATGTCAAGATGTGACACGCTAGGTAGCCTCCTGCGTCAGTTTTGGACGTTCACTTACGTAAAACACTCCATTTTTACATTTATTTCCATCGGTTTAGGCAACAAAAGCAGTTTTTTTTTTTGTTGGTTTTTTTTCTCAAACAACACAGTTTGGCTTAAAATGAGCATGGCTCTTACTATTTACATCACATGACATACATCACGTGACTTACATTAGGCTACTAGTGTTGCATGCTACACATACGAGCCCACTTCTTTGTTATTGAAATTACTCCTAAATTATTTAACCCCTTATATTTCTCTTCGAAATACAGTTTAAAAGAAAGAGTTTGATACAGTTTCTGGATCCTCTCAGTCACAACACTTCGGCTCTCCAGTCATTGGCCTTGGCTCAAACACTTGAAGTACTGGTGCCTTATTTTACTCCAACACAGTAAAAGTAACAGCTCAGCCTGCGGGTACCATTCATCCAGTTAACAGAGAAGCAGATACTTGCCATAAAGCCTCAGTGGCTCTACAGTCACAGAGGTTGTGTCCTCCATTTCTATGACCTCAGTGTTGAGACTGAATGAAAACAACAGTAAACCAGCACTTCTTTTCTCTAGTAACAGTTGTCTGTGAAGGTCATATTGCTGCTTTAATCCTATTGGCTCCATTCAGTGGTGCTCAGTTGGCCTGAGTCTCTCTCTATTTGTCCATCCCTGAGGCTGGCTTTCTGCTGTGTCCTTGGACACTGTGCTCACACTTCACAGCCAGTACGACTGCCACATACACACACACACACACACACACACACACACACACACAAACATACAGTAACACATGTGCATATAGCTTACACACACATCCAAACACAGATCTGTCACGGCCCTGGGGAGTGAGAGGTGCGAGCCAGAGGCATTTCTATCTAATACAGTTTTAACAGCCACTGTGTTTATTCCTGGATCAGTTTAACACCTTCAGCACACTGCTCACCCTCCACCCATCCCTCATCCACAGGGAGGGCTAAGGCAGCAGGGTGGTGGTGGTGGTGGTGTGAAAACACTGACCATGCTCTATGACACATATGCTTGCTGGTGTCACCCCGTATGTGTGTGTGTATGTGTGTGCTCCCAGGGGATCAGAGCTGGGGTTTGATTTCCTCATACCAAACCCCTCCAAGATTATTGGGTGCTATTCTTGTCTCAGCAGTTAGGATAAAGGGAGATTGCTTGCCTTTTGTCCCAACAAGGAGGCTCCTGATTGGGTGTCAGGCAGGATAACACCCTCCTATCACTGCTCCAGGCCCGACTGAGCATCCATACCCTCAGACAGTTTCTCTGGATTCAAGTGATACGGGCTTTAGCATTGCAGTGCTAACACTGATACTTGAGTTTGGAGATTTAGACTTTTTGCTTATATCCAATATGACTAGGATTTCCACGACTAACATACCAAATGATTACAAGTATTCAGGGTGTTTTGCGAGAGTTGTTTTCAAGTGAACAGCTGTCCCAAACTAATAGCAGCCAAACCATAATTTAAAGCAAGCCTATACTGAACAGCAGCCACTGTGACCACAAGAGACATGCATCCATCCATTATCTGTAACCACTTATCCTCTACAGGGATGAGGTAGGGCTGGAGCCGATCCCAACTGATATTGGGCAAGGTACACCCTGGACAGGTCATCAGGCAAGGGTTGACCTTTCCACATAGAACCTTTAACATTAACACCTACAGACAATTTAGAGTCAACAGTTAACCCAAGTTGCATATCACTGGACTGTGGAACCTGGAGAAAACCCACACTAACACGGTGGAAACACAGAAGGGCCCTAAGCACTGTTCTAACCCGGAACCCTTTTATACCCCTTTTTCACCAAGGGTGCATACGGAGATACTCATTCCAAGGCCCAATCCCAATTCCTATCTTAACCCTCAATCTTAACCCTCAGTCTCAAAAATCCACGCTCCTGCGAAGTGCTAGTGCTGTCCCGATTCTCAGAGTGTTGAGTTGAGGGTCAAGAATAAGGGCTGTATGGCCCTCACTTTTAAGATTTTCCAGGACCACCCTTGGTGCTGAGTGCTTTCCTAGAATCCTTTGCGTATCATCCACCGAGCCCAGCCTAACCGAGCCAAGTACAGACAATTCAGTCAATCAGTCAATCAATCAATTTTATTTATAAAGCCCAATATCACAAATCACAATTTGCCTCACAGGGCTTTACAGCATACGACATCCCTCTGTTCTCAATCAATGCAAGATGGCGGCGACAAGCGTAAGGAAGCAGAGTTATCAATGTGAGTATTTTCCTTGTTAAGGAAGCAGAGTTATCAATGTGAGTATTTTCCTTGTTAATAGTCATTTTAAAATTATGATAACCATTGCATTATCTTAGTTTAACGTCATTTTATGGACTATAGACCTCTTTGTAGCATAACACACATATTTTTTGGCTTGCCTGCCCCGCCGCATGTAACCCTGGTTCTCTGATAACTGAGTATGCTGTCATTCAGTTACAAAAGGTCATTTTCCTCAGTGGTAATGTAGTTGTTAAGTTGTTTTAATACGTGAAATGTTTTCATCAATATTTTTGTAAGATGACCGGACGGTGTCATCTCCTGTAGCCGTAGAGTCTGCAGCTGGTAACGTTACAGCTGCAGGTTAACATTAGTGATCGTATTATCTGGTGAATTTCCGCTGAATAAGTTACGTCGGTTGTTGTGGTACAGGTTATTTGGTTGAATATCAACTTATAACCCAAAAAGTGAAACGTTCACGTGGATGAAAGTCACCATATAACACTTGTGTGACCGTGTGAACAGCCTCACCAGTTCTGCTGGATGTTGACTACAGCATTCATTGTGATAATACTTGCAATACTGTATGAAACTAAACTAATAATAACTTAACGAATATCTGACAGGTAGCCCAGAAAAATAAAAAATAAAAGAAAGTAATGCTGTTATCTCTTGTTCCATTTCAGGGCCACCAGACAAAACACGAGCCCTGATTCATTTCAGGGCCACCAATGAAGACAAGTTTACAAAAAGCAAGCAGGCTCCAAAAAAACTATGGGAGTGAGTAATTTGTAACTTGTGAACTGTTCATATTCATAACATAATTCTCAGTCACAACGGCAACTGTTCCCCTAGTGATCAAGCATTCTGTTTCAATATGAAATCAGCACAGCTGCAGACGGCATTGTCGAAGATTGTTGTTTGGTAACTGTACATTTGTTTTGGAGCTGCCCCTATACTGTCACTTTTTGGAAAGATTTTGTCGAGTATATTCGTTGCAACATTTATGTTCTATTTTCACTACTGTACAAAGATGTGCTGTTTGGATTTTATGATGTCAGCATTTCAAAACATAAACAATTCTATATCATTAACCTATTTATTATCTTAGCGAAATTCCATATTCATTAGAGTAAATTTTGTAATATAACAGAAAACCCTTGTTCAAAATTTTTATGAATGAAATGCAGCAATACTTAGAAACCATTCAGCACTCCACAAACTCCAAAGCTATAAAGACTCTGAAAATATGTAAACAATTTAATTGTTTGAGCTGCTGAACTTTTTTATTTATTTATTTGTTTATTTTATTTATTTTTCTTTTCTCTTAACCCTGGCATATTTGTTCTGTTCATGTCTGTCACTGCTTGTTTTGTACAAGAATTGAAGTGTTGGGGAAAAAAAAACGTTGCATCTTTTTATCAACCACTACTGATGACGTATATTTCTTCTTCTTTGAATTGACAGACTGGACGGAGTTTTGGCCTATCGATTGCTGCCCCCCACAGTCTTAAGACGTATTTGCTTTTGAGAGGTGTCCCATTTTAAAGTCACAAGATAGCCCTTAACACTTGGTTTTGAGGGCTAGTGAGATTGAGGGTTGAGCTTGAAAATTAAGATTGAGGGTTAAGATAGGAATTGGGATTGGGCCCAAGTGCTGGGGTGCACTCTAGCACAAACTGGACCATTCGTAAACTCAGTGCGCTACTGAAACGGGAATGTGAATTACATTGATTACCTGCAAAATTTTGTTCTGTAATTACAGATATTTGTTTTTATCCAAATTTAAGCATGGAACAACTATGAGACCACTGCACACTCTTTTTTCTGTCGATTTCTCACTTGTATTCCAAGAACCAAGCTAAGCTGAGAACCAACTTTTCATGCTCTGAACCAATCAATTTTTGGTCAAAATGCTCTGAACATTTCAAAATTAGGTGCAGGAACCAGAACAAAACCAGTTTCATGTTGGTGGAAAAGGGGTATTACTGTGCTGAGAAGCGACAGTGCCAGCCACTGCACCACTGTGCTATCCCACTACAAGAGACAATTACAGGAAAATGGAAAATACTAAAATGCTGTGTAACAGTAGCTCATGCAGAGGAGTCAACAAACTGACCCAGTGATGCATATTACACACAGTTATCCATGTCAAATTTTGCCAATTTTATCCACAATACCAATCACACCAGACCACATAGCTGTTCCAAAAAATACGCCCAACTGTAATGAATTTAACAAGAGAGTTGCTTATGAATAGACCGACAACTTAACATTTATAGAAGCCCTCTGCTGCATGTCCTCCCTGTCTCTCCCCCTTCACACTTAGAGAACTGTCCTATCAGTTAAAGGCAAAAAAGCCAAAGAAATTCTTTAAAGTGTGCTATCGTAAGCACATAAGCCACTGTGAGCTACTGGTCATACAACATTACATTCTTATACAGACATGCTCGGAGCTTTCTGTCCATACTCGGCATTGACATCATCTGTATTTGTGATCGTTTCTGAAAGCTCTCCTATATGAATGAAATGGAGCAGCAGCCTACCACTGGAAATCATGGGGGTAGTGCAGCATAGTTCTAGCAAGACACAACTGTAAGACAAGACACAGACATTTTTAAAATTTATGCAAAGGAAAGAATCAGTAATATAATGAAATATGTAAATTATAACGAATTCCTCTACTGTTGCCATGTTTGTTGTTGTCAGGAACTTTTAATTCTGCCTTCTCATGCAACCTAGCGCAAGAATCTATGCCAGCATAAAGGATGCATGCGAGTATGTGGGCAGTGGTGGTTTCAGTGTTTGAAGGGAAGTATCTATTTTTGTATGCAAAAGGAGTGTAAATTACCCTTAAAATTGGAGCAGAAAAAATCTTGACTAACACTGGGCTTTTAAACTAGATGTAAACATGTTAGTTCAACTGAAATAGTACTAGATTAGATTAATTTCTCAATGTCGGACTAACGCACTTCAAGTGATTGTAAGTATACAGTCAATCGGACCCAATCTGGCCAAGGCCCTCTGCGCCTGCCCCAGTTTCCACCCCAGGCTTTGACCTGAAGGTCAAATAGCATGACAGAAGTAGCCAGTAACAACATAACACCATAACCACAAGGGATAGAATGCATGTCATCTGTACGAAAAGTGATAGCACGTACGAAATGTACAGAGCTGTATTGTTGATGGTATGATGGTACCAGTTTGCAGCTAGCTAACTGCAGCTAACTTGTTTGTCGATTGTTTGGTCTGTGACGTAATAGGTCAACCGGAAAAAGGTCCAATACTAACAAGCTGAAAGGGGGCATATCACCACCTATAGTAGCAGACTCGAGCATACTTAAGGCTAAAGTATACTTGCTGCATGAAATGCGTGCGTGTGCAGTTTTCGTGCACATTTGGCTGCCACGCATATTTTGTGGTCGTTTGGCACGTAGACCGCACACTTTGCTCCGAAGTAGCGTGATGCGTACGCAAGATGCAATATTGACATGAACACTAGAGGCGCTCGTGCGAAGTATACCTAGAGACTGTGAACGTGAGGTTGGAGGTGGACTGGTGAAAAGGATATAATGTAATGAAAGATGTAGGAGCAAGGTAGACCCAGAAGATGGCGGTAATGCAACGTAACGGATGCCAACCGCTGTAAAACTTCAAGAAGAAGAATTCCCTGTGCTTTTCCTCATTGATTGCTCACATGGGTAAAACAAGGGAAACAAACTCCCCATGTGATTGGTTAAGGGGCCGCACATACCATCTCCGATGGCGGCGGAGACGTCGCCTTTTCCTCTGCCAGATCTTAACAGGAATAAAATTATAATCTCCTCTTAATCCAGAGTGTCCATGTTTGTCTTTATCCGGAAATACACTGTCACCGCCTTCTTAGCTTTTCGCGACCTCTGTATCTGAGTGCTGCGGTCTGCCCCTAGTGGAGACCACCAGTATCAGGCGTTTTGGCTGCATCGATGAATGTCCGTGCTGCAGCAAGTATACTCACAGGTGCAGCACACCGTGTACTAGTGATGCGCGGTCAGGGTCTTTTTCCAACCCGCGGGTCCCGCATTTATTAAATAATTTGACCCGCTCCATCCCGCCCGCACAACCGCATCTATTTTCACAACCCGCCCCACCCCGCCCTCGCCGCTATTAACGTACACGACTTGTGGCTCTCATGCTTGTATAGCTTATCACAGGAATTGCACTTCACGTAGCCAATGCTGCTGTCGTCTGCTGCACTAACTACCTTACAGAAATTGTCCCAAACATGAGATTTAGCAGCTTGGCCTTCTTTTCTTTTAACTCTGTACTCTCCCGACTGTAATCTTTCCCTTACTTCTTCTTCCATCTTCACCGCTTCATTAGGCTTGTTCGAGATGAACTGTGCCTCGCCTGGAAAGTAGACGAAAGCAGGCGGCTGCAGCGGGGGGGCGGTGACAGAAAGCCGCGGTGAAGTTGGACAGTTTCCAGCAGCCTTCAGTCCGTACAGAAAGTCACAGACACACATACATCCTGTCTGGAATGATGTCAATTCATTAAAAAAATTGATCAGACTCATATATCAGTTTGTTTTCAGTCTCCAGTTGTTTTAATTATGATAGATTAATTTATTAAAATGCTTTACAGGTGATCTGTGGTTTATGTTCATGGTTTATCCTCCATTTGACATGAATTCTCCTGTAAATCAGCATCACATCAGTTTGACCTGTCCCCTCAACTACACAGGCTGAATAAACTGTGTTTGACTATAAGGTTAATATTTTCAGAGGAAAAAAATACAAGACAACAGCTTTCATTAAGGCTTGGTCAGATACAGTCAGGGCTTCACATCTGTACAGATGTTATTTTAAGAATCCTCACATCCCACTGACCACAAGTCTCTGTGTTGCTAAATACTTCAATAATTAAAAAAGTCCAGTGTTAATATACAGTAGACTCTGTATAGTTTATGATGACTGTATTTAGTCTCTGATGACTAAACTTCACCATCAGTCACACAACATGATTTCTGTTCACAGAATAAACCTTCAGATCAGACAAATACAATCTTAATCTCTAAAATTCAACAAAAATGAAAAGTTTATCTAAAACATCATCTTGTTGAGTCGACATCTAAACCAATCAGCTGTTAGATCAGGTGAGAGCCAGGCGGTGCAGTCGGTGGAGAGCAACTGCAGCGCCTGGCTCTAAAAACTGCGTCCGCCTCGCTCTCACGGTTTTATCACCGTCCACTTTTGTAATACTGGTTTGGTTAATAGTGATTCTGGTTTGTTGTGGCCGCTGCTTGGCGCTTTTGTGACGTCAGGTCGCAGGTTACGTTACGTAACATGCATTTACCTAACCTACAACAGTTGTTGTTAACAAGTAGGCTATATCCGACATATTTAATCTTTAATGACCCGCCCTACCCGCCCCGATGGATTCAATTCTAGTCAATGTGTGTGTTTCCACCGGCTGCGGCTGTGCTGCGTTCCTGCTCCGTCACAGCTGCGGCACTCCGGAGCCCTCCGCAACAGATACGCAGGACTTCTATTTTTGCCGGACGCTGGAGCACAACGCAGCATTTCAGCACAGAGCAGATCGTGCGGGGCAGGAAGTCGTGCACAGAAAAAAAATAGAACATCCGGTTAATTTTCAAAATAAAATACACAGTGTTCACGGCGGATCATATTTCCCTGCACTACACCTTGAAAACTACATAGGCTAATGGGCGGAGGCAGGCCTGAAGTCAACAGGTCAGAGGTTTTCAGATGTCATTTCACCCCGTTGACACCACGGACGAGGAGATGTTAATCATGGAGGTGCAATGAGAGATGTCTTCCAGCGGAGCTGCACCGCTCTGCACAGCAAACGCAGTCGGTGGGTGTTGACGGATGGCGGAGCACGCAGCGGATAACCAGCGCTGCCGTTCTGCAACGGACACGCATCCAGTGGAAATCCGGCGTAAGACAGTAGGCCAATTAAATGACCTACTTGAGCTATAACAGTACGTAGGTCTACTTAACTGTGGATGTAAACATACTGTATGTTACATATGCCAAATAACGGCCACTGTGGGCACAAGTAATAGCTACTGGTGAATGTGAAACAGTTATTTAATTGTGAAGTATATGCAAAACTATAAAGTATTAACTATATTAAATACTGCAAAATCACTGGCGTTACATAGCTTTTTCTTGCAAAGTCTTAGCAACACTACTCATCTTGTGGAAACTATGTCACCTTTAACCTTGGAAAATTCATCACTCAAAAATGTCTGGAGTGCAAGTCTAAAACATGGAGAGAGTTTTGGAAGTGTAACAAAAATAGTCTGGTGAGAGAGCAGGAGGTGCAGAATGTCTGTATGGCCATATATGTGGACAACAGACTGTCTCCAACTTTGCTTGCTTTAACTGATGAAGAAATGCTGGAGGTTGAACACAACTAAAAATCATCTGAGCCATTTAACTCCAATGCCACTTATGACATCCTGCAAACAGTCTGATCAAGGTATTTTATCCCAGAATGAGAATATGCATTTCTTGTTTGTTTGACATTAACAGACTGCAAAGACATTGTTGCTTCATTTAATTGTAGCCATGGGATTTCTATGAGACCGTCAAGCTCAGAGAAAAACTTGATAATGCAATGATTTGGATTAGGAAACATTAACTCAAGCTGAGACTGTTTTTATTAGCTTACTCAAAATATTACTCATAAAAGTGTAATAAAGTCATTATTTCTAACCATTAGCACATTAGGGGGCATTAAAAATGATTCAACCTAATGCTAACATTAGCATGTAAACATGTTTGTAATGACAAACATGTTAACATGTTCAAGTTTAGCAGGTATGATGTTAACATGTTCACCATAGTTTATTTGAAAAATGTCTACAAACCACAATGTTGCAGTATCCCAGCAGGAAATGTAGCAATGTCTCTGTAAAATAACAACTGCTTCTTGTGGCACCAACCCCCGGTGGAAACACAGCGATAGGTCACTAGAATACATCCAGTTTTGTTGTTTGTTGGTCCTTCCATGAGCAGGAAGGTGCTGCAGCAACCCCCATTTACAAGGAGTGGAACAACACAGTATTTTAATAGCTGGCTATTTTACCAAAACTCATGGGCTATCTGATCATTTGTTCTAACCATCAAAGACAACAAGTTAAAGTGCCACTGAAGTTAAGGTTTTTGGCTCAGAATATGAGAAAAGGATAACAGCCTTTTTACCATCTTTACCAAGAGTGTCTCTCCGTTAGTTTGGTGCTACCGTATTTACACTGAATCATTCAGCATAACGTTTGCCAACCTTTGTTATCTCTGTGATTACAGAGAAGTTAATGAAGCTAAGCTCCAGAAGTTAACGTTAGCTTAACTAGAGCCCTTTGGACAACAGCCAACAATGATGTACGATCACCAAAGTACAAAACTAGAACAAAATAGGCTAATGAACTCCCAGCAAACAAGGTGACATGATGAACAACGCAGCCAGGAGCTAACGTTAGGCTAACTTT
>NC_065509.1:4610252-4646882 GCF_006386435.1 Epinephelus moara | reverse complement strand
AACCTCTTTTAACGGTCACAGAAGAAACAACAAAGCTATTTTCTGCCAATTTATTCCAGTAGAGCTTACCTGAAACCAACTGCGATGAGATGCTGTGTCCTGCGAGCTCAGTTCCAAACAAACACCGCGGAGATGAAATTCCGCCTCTGTGGCGACTTCCGTATGTGGGCAGACATTCTACGGCACTGGGCCGACACAAAGCCGACGTAACAGAGACGTTTGATGAGCTGGGACAAAAGAGTATTAAATTTAAAGATATCCGCCCATGCGGCCGACACTTGTCAGACGTTAGAAATTCAGGGCCGATGTGTCGTCCTCAGGCCGACGTCGGCCAGATGTATGTGTGCTATCTGGGAAGTGATAATATGCTGCCTCAAACACAATGTTGACTTACCTTAGAACAGATGTAGACATCATTGTTAATCTTATTCACATTGAGTTGATGCTGTGGTCTAACGTTGCCACACAACTTTATCTAAAGGAGACACTTTTCTCGGTTGAGATGTGGTTTAAAGTGTAAAAAATACACCTTGTCGCCCAGCCTCTCAGGATACCTTGTGTCGGAGTTGCATGTACCCCATGCATACCGTTTGACCATTTTTAAACCTCAAATCTCAGAAAAAGCTCATAAAACTGAACAAAACTGACTTTCTGTAATGCATTTCAATGAACGTCCAGGCAGAGAATGTCTGGGTGTGAGAATGGCTATACGCACTGTGACTGGCTCATCGCGTTTGAGGGCAGGGCTTAGCCATAGGTCAATTGGCAGACAGGCTGAACAGGCTGAGAAAGACCATAAGTTTACAAGGACAGTTCTGAAGCTGCTTTTTAGATCCATAAAATATCTTAGATGCGAGGGACTTGGACTGTGAGGACATATCTATCAGGATGGAATTTTATAGCCACTGATAATGGAGTGGATGACAAGCAGACGTAACATTATGAGTTGCCCCGGGGACCTGAACAGACGTGAAGCAAACAGACAACTGGATGTCCGCCACCATTCAAACGGCAATACTAGAAATTTTGGTACATTCAGTCCAGCGCCAAATCTTGTCTGAGGTGAGAGAGAGCGCACATTGTTTGGAATAACAAAGCCACTAATGTAGGTACATCTGAGCAGTTTTCCTGTAGCTCCTCAACCCAATTGTGGTAACAAATGTTTGGATTGTAGGTCTCTACAAATCATGAAGGCGAAGCACTTGTCTTTTGCTGGACAAATTTTCCCCACAAATACAATATGCTAATGTTATTAGCATAAACCTGTGGCATTTTACATTGTGTGAATTAGCCTAGAAGCTAGCAGAGATTTCCTCTACTCATTTGAAGCCAGGAACAACAGCAACATTTAACAAAGGTAACGTTACAAAATTCGGCTCCATTACAGCTCACAAGGTTCACTCTTATACTAAACGTTTTCCAAACAAATACAACATGCTTACATTATTAGTTCAAGTCTATGGCATTTTATATTGTATAAATTAGCCTAGCGACTAGTGGAGACTTTCTCTACCCATATGAAGCCAGAATAAATAGACTTAAAATGCTATTTTGTGCGGACTTTATTGTCTTGACAATTTATTGTTTATCAGTGAAACAAAAGTAAAAAAAAAACTTCACTTCCACTAAGGGAAATGGTTGTCAGCTTACAAATGCACCCATGCTAACGTTAACTGCTAAGGCTACTCAGCTTTGTAAATATTCTTCTTCATCTTGTATACAGTTTTTGGTTGGTTGCTTTGCAGTCTGTCAGTAAACACAAACAAGAAGATGACGAAGAAAAACCTCACTCAGATTGGTCGAGAAGATGCAGTGAGGACACACTACACTACTGAGGTAGAGTGCCCTAGTCGTCTTTTTTATGGAACAGTTCAATGGTTTGTTAAATAATGTACCCAACACCGTAGCAGGTAGGTTAATAAAATCCACCCGTCACCAGTCAAATTCACCCACATTTGGTGGTTGCCAGGTGCTAATTTCCAACCCTAGTGAGGTCAGTCTATAAAATATATGTTTTGTGGGGTGTTCCTGCTGTGTCTCTCTTTGAGCTAAGGCGTCCTTGACCTGAAAATCATTGAAAACCCCTAATGATAATGGTTCCAATTCAACAACACTCTGGTTAACATGTGGTTAGGTTAAGGCACAAAGACCACTTGGTGATGGTGAGGAAAAGAAAAAACACCCAGTTTTGTTCTTCATTGGTCTCAAACAGTGGTCTGCAGCTGGCATCCATCTCGCTGAGCATGTGCACATACACAGTCTTGTGTGCACATTTAAACTGTGCAACACCCCTCAGCGAAAATATGTCCCCATGCCTTCATGCTTGCAGTGGTCTGCAGCTTTGTAGACATCTCACCTAAATGTGATGCCTTCTTCTCCACCTCCCAATGACAAGGTCAGGTCATACATTTCGTCACTTAAGGAACATTGATATGTGCAAATGTAACGTTTCCATGGTTTGCAGAAAATCATAGCATTTTCTTCTGGCCACTGGGCTGAGAATGGCACCTAAGTAGGCCTACTGGGCATATTCAAAATTTTATCTGACAATGTTGCTAATGTCTGTACCAAATTCATGACAAGAAATCCAAAAGTTGTTGAGATATCTCACTCATGTCAACAAATGTCAACATCATGGTGGCGCTAGGTAAAAAGTATGGATTAATATTTTAGGGATGAACATATTTATACTATGAGACAAACTAAAGAATTACTTTGCTAGATTTTATTGTGTTATTGTGACTGCTTCCAGAGCAGTCACAATAACACTAAACACATAATGAAACACACATACACAGGCTGTATTTAAGTGTGTTAACATGCCTGTTACAGATGCCAAAATATGACTCTTCTGTGGGAATAAACACTCTGAACACTGCACATTCCTTCCACTGTGTTACTCTAGCAAATCCAGATGTGCACATGGCTCTAAGACAAAGACAGCCTATGAATGGCAGTGGATAGATATGTATGATATACATATATATATGTGCTTGCTATATGACAGTTATAGCAAACTATGGCTTTGACCTTCAAACTGCTGGCAGTAAAGTTAAAAAACTATTCAGGAGAAGTGCGTCTTCAGGAAACACTCCATATTCTGAAGGAAGGCGTGTGTGTGATATTGTTCAAATTTGCAGGTCTGTCAGGACTATTTTAATGACTTTGTGCCTGTGATGGCGACTCTACAAAGCCATGTGGAGGTCGCAGCTTCACTCTGCAAAGTTCTAAGCTCAGAGCTGCAGAACTGTAGGCAGCTCAGGGAAGAGAAGAAAATGATTGAAAGAGGAGACGAAAAAATAGGTCACAGCTGTTCTCTATCTTTCCCAAGCACACCCCCACTCCAAGCACTCCAGCCAACCCCACCCCATCCCACCTCCTCAGCAATCCCACCAGCCCAACACACACACACACACACACACACACACACACACACACACACACACACACAGCATTTGGAACAGACTTTGGAGCCCCAGACCTCACATTTCATGTGTTTATTTTCTGGGTGCAGGGGGGAAAGGGAAAAAAAGAAACTCCACATTCCACTGGACACATGATCTGTTGGTCAGATGAGGAGGAGGAAGGACAACATTAGATGTTTATCAGTGCAGCACTGTCTGCATTGATGGGAAGTAGTGTTACCATGTGGAAGGGTTTAACTACATTTTACACTAACTTAGTTCAACTAAACCTTGAGCACGTTTACTGTGAACAGAAAGAAAATAAGATGCTGATTTTAAACCCTTTAATACTCAAACTAATGTAGTCTAATCAAACTATGAAGATTAAAAACAAGGGAAATGTTCAAAAGCACATCTTTAGCACATTCTTTGATCTCTGTATGTCCAGTGTACAGTGTTTAGACTTGCTCGGCAGAAAGACTGGAAACAGGGTGAAACAGCTAGCCCTGTTCCATTAAAGGAAAACATCAACAGTTTGGAAAATACACTTAGTAGATTTCTTTGAGAGTGAGATGAAAAGACTTGATAGTAGTCTCATGTCACTGTGTTTAGTGTGAAACTAGAGTCGGAACAGCTTATCTGCCTCTGTCCAAAGTTTAAAAATGATCACTAATGATCATTAATATCATATTTGTTCATTTTTATGCCTCCATGCCAGCTACAGAGGTGTTATGTTTTTGGGTTTTGAGTCCATATATCCCATTCTTGTAAACACGATATCTCAAGAACGCCTTAAGAGAATTTTTACAAATTTGGCACAAATATCAACTAGGACTCAACAATCAGCTGATTGGGTTGTGATAGTCATAGGTCAAAAGTCAAGATCATTGTGACCTTGTCTGTCTCATTTGCATGAATGCGATATCTCAAGAATGCCTTTAGAGAAGGTCTTCAAATTTAGCACAAACATTGACTTGGACTGAGCGATGAACTAATTAGATTTTGGTGGTCAAAGGTCAAGGTCACTGGGACTTCTCGTCAGTCTCATTCCCATGAACACTATGGCCTCTAGTTTTGCAGACCGGGCACCTGCGCTTCGCCAACTGGGTGTGGCCAGGCGGATTTTGCAAGTTTGGCACACCGTGCGCGCGGCGTAATGAGAGTTTACTCAATTCGCCATTGCAGAAGAGAGCAGCAGCGTCAGACGGCCAAACTTCTCCCAGGAGGAAACTGATGTTTTGGTCCGGAAGGTCCGAGCTCACAGTGTCGGAATATACAGAACTGCGAGCAGACCTCCACAGGCTGATGATGCAAAGGTAGCCTGGGAGGAGGTCACCACAATGGTAAATCAATGTCGCGTTTCTCTCGTGCGCACGCGCTCTCTCTCTTTCTCTCTCGCAGTCTCACTCTGTTTCTTTTCTTTTGACTTTTCTAAGATGACAGATGCTGAATATATACTCCCTATCTGATGCTGTGGCTGTTTGTGGTTGGCTGAGAATGATGTGAACTCATTAGTTTGCAGCTGTGTTAATCAAATCAGGTTGGGTTTCCATTACGCGTGCCAAACAGTGCCAATCCCCTTTGATCTGACATCAGATGTGACGGGACAGTCGATATAGAGATACATTTATGTGCTGATTGCAGTTGCAATCAACTGCATTGAACAGTGGTTTATGTGGGTATTTTTTTGATTGTTAATGTGCCTGACATTCTGGAAACCTGCCTGTGAGGTTTTGGTGACGTGTGCGCACTGTCCGCCACCGTGCGCACCGTACACCGGCTGCGCTCCGCCTGCGCTGACAGTAGACCTGGTTTCAGCTGGCGGGCTTTTAGCGCACCTTCGGCGAAGCCTTTGGCACGAAACTGTCACTGCGCCAAGCTGGATCTGTCGACACCTCCCCCTGCTGCGCCGCCACACCCATCTCAGCGCACCTCGGTCTGCCACACTACCAAACTGAGCGCGCCTCGGGTTGCGCTGCTCGAAACTAGCCCTGCGCGGGGTTCGCCACCCTGTGCTGCGCCAGGAAACTAGAGCCCTATATCTCAAGAGCACCATGAGGGAATTTCTTCAAATTAGGCACAAACATCAACTTGGAGGCAACAATAAAATGATCAGGTTTGGATAGTCGTCAGTTAAAGGTCAGCAAAAACAAGAAGTACAGGAGATGTAAGGTTACTTTCAAGTAAAGGTGTTGTACAATGACCCTCCAAATGTGAGTTAAGTAACTAGTTGCAATGACTAGAGTCAATTACATTTGATTGCACACGAGTTGGTTTATATCAATACTGAACTTTACACAAGTACGACTATACAAAAATAAAATAACATACAATTTAACATCATTGTCCAAAATAGGAAATAACGTTGGTCAGCGGTGCATACAGTGATGAATACAGTAACAAAAGAGAAATGCTGTGTATTATCTCACTTTGCTTCTTCCAGTGTGTTCCATTTCCTTACCTGCTAGTACCAAACAAAGCATTTGGCCACTTTGCTATGGTCAGATAAAGTCTGTTGCTGGAAATAAACATTTTTATTTAAACAAACAAACAAACCAAAAAAAACATACAGGGTGAATAGATAATGAAATGTTGGCATTGAGTGTAGGAAAGTTTGGAGTGGCTCCTTTTGGCTTCTCAAACAACCCCCACCCTCACACTCTCCCCCTTCAGCCAACATATGGGTCCTCTGCCCCTCAACAAGGGACACTGGCTAACTGTTTATCTGGGATTTGATAGGAGAGCAGTTTATCTTTCCATCTGTCCCCATGTTCCTTCGCTGCCTCTTCGCACACATGCATTCATATGGTGTGTATATATATATATGTATATATATGCATGTGCTTGTACATATGTATTATAGCTGCAGTTTTTACATCGCAATGGTCTCATGAGTCAGATAAACTGTCCTTAAACAAGACCCTGGATTCCTGCCAGCTAAGGGGCTGCTGTGCTGCTGCTGACCCTGACTTTTGACCTGTCTGTGGAGGGAAAAGGAACAATATGAATTCCCACTGGACCACTGGTGGAAGATACTTTTTACCAAACTCTATTGTATAAGCTTTACAACATTACAAGTCATACATTCAAAATCTAATTTAGGTGAAAGAAATATCAGCAAAATGCACCGAAAGCATCACACGTAACGTAGTGAAGTGCTCGTTATGCAGTTGGGATGGCCTCTCTCAGTGTTATATTAGTGGATTATTATTGCTGATTATTACTTATTATTTACACCTAAGTGCAGCATTTGATACTGTTGATCACATAATTTTAATAGACAGACTTAAAAAATGGGCTGATCTCTCTGACAGTGTTTTAGCTAGGTTTAGGCTGTATTTAACTGATAGACAGTTTGTTGTCAGCCTGGGTATTCATAGTATTAAATGTGGTATTCCTCAAGGAACCAGTCTTGGCCCAATTTTGTTTTCAATATATATGCTTCCACTTGGAAACATTATCAGCCATCACCATGTTAATTACCTTTTATATACTGATGACACACAATTGTATGTCTCTGTCACACCAGCTGCCCTTAATGCACTGCATGCTCTGATTGCCTGACTCGCTGACAATGTATGGATTGGTAAAAACTTTTTAAAGCTAAATTAAAAAACTAAGATTTTTTTTGATTGGACCAAAAGCAGCGAGGGAAAAAGTGCTCTCAATGTCAGCTGGCCTTAGCTAGCACATCAAAACTAATATTACTCTATGTCTCTATGATTTATTTCTTGTATATATGTATATGCCCTTGTGAAGCACTTTGTGGCCTATGTCTGTGAAAAGTGCTTATAAATAAATCTTACTTACTTTTACCGACTTACTTACTAACTTGGGAGGGGTTTTAGACTCAGATTTAAATTTTAATTCTCATTTTAACAAGGTCATCAAAATATCCTTTTTTTTCAACTTCGGAACATTGCCAAAGACATTTTTTAACCCAGAAAGGTGCTGAAAGTTTTAACCATTGGTTGTACCATATTACAACCCTCCTGTTTATTGTTATTCTATTTTATTTATTTACTATATTCTTCTTTATTCTAAGAACTTTTAATTATTTTTTTTGTTAGTTTGTTTTGATTTTTTTTACTATTTTATTGTCTTACTGTTGTAATTTCTAGTCTTGCAAAACTTAATGTTCAGTTGTTTGTGTTTTCCCCCAAATTGTGTCTGTGTCATTCCAATTTTGCCATGTGAAGCACTTTAGGCTGCATATTTGTATGAAAGGTGCTACATAAATAAAGTTGGGTTTAGCTGAGTTGAGTTGATGCACAAACGTGTAATAAGTGTTCAAGGAGAATTGGTTAAATTCAGGACAGATGGGCTAACAATTATGAGGGCCTTTTTGAATACTGACAATGTTGGGGCATTTTTTTATGTGATGTGGTAGTGAATTTGACAGAGAGAAAATGCCCTGTCATGCCAGGTTAGGCGCTTGGTCCTGGGTATTCAAAGGAGATTGGCATCAGCAGTGCGGAGACAATGGGAGGGGGAGTGCCGATGGAGGAGGTCAGAGAGATATGGAAGACCTAGGGTTCTTCCCAAAACCAGATTTCGCATCCACGTTTCCCTCACTTGCATCTCTTCCTCGCATCTTAGCTCCGCCCTCGTAGGACACGGGGAGAGATGCAAGGATGAGATGTGAGGAGAGAAGACGACGTCCTTTCCTCTGAAGCGTCACGTGAAGCGACGTCTGTTTCTGATGATGGCGGCAGCTGATTACAGCTGGATCAGCTGTCAGGAGGCTTTATTAACAGCTATAGAAACTTTTAATGGAGTTTGTGTCTGCACACACATAATGTTATATACATATATATTGATAAAGATACAGCTACAACACTAACGTCTTCTTTTGTGGTAACTGACCGCTCAAAGTGTAGAATTATTCAGGGCTAACAAACCCTGTGTTTGGCATTAGTGGGCCAGGCAGTTTTGGCGTCAAAAAACCAAGATGGCAACGACTGAAATGCTGGACTCAAGGCTTCAAAATAGGAGTTCCCAAACCAATGGGTGACATCATAGTAGGTTTGTCTATTATTCATACAGTCTACATTTGGAGTAAAAGAAAAGTAAAGCACATGAAAATCAAAACTCAAGGCTGAAATTCTTTTTGCTTATGAAGTCAACTCTGTCATTAGGAAAAATAAACACAATGGCTGTGTTGTAGTGTGTAAATGATTAGCCATTATATAAAATTCAGGATGTCCTGGCTGTATTTACCACACACATGAACCATTACACACAGGTGTCAGGTATGTCACAGTCATTTTAAACGTCTTTACAGCAATTAAGATTGTCACTAAGCTGTAACACATTTTTTTTAGATATTTTTTAACACAGATTTCTCGGGCAGTGACGGCTGCACTCCCTGTCATCTGGTTTAAAACAGGTCGTATGACATCAACAATCCATCATTTATGATCAGTGCATTAGACAAGTGAAAACATATCCATTACACTATTTAAGAACTTAAAACAGGAATTATAGCCTCCAAAGGTGAGTGATCAGAATGTTTTTGCTGCCATTAATGCTGGGGTTTATTATTTACTTGACAACACATGAATGCACCCCATACTGTGAGCTTTTTCAGGTGGTAAATATTCATGTAGGTTGATGTTTTAGATTCAGAGATTTTTAGATTTAGATTGATGACTAAATGAAAAGAATTCTCTCATTTGAATTTAGTCTTTATTCTGGTGACAGCAGCAGCTTGTTGCTCGTATCTCCGTTATGTTAATTATTCATGCTGTGTTGGCAGCGCTCCAAAATACACAGTGGTTCAGTGCAGCATTTTTCAATATTATGTGTCACCAAGTCAGGTCTCAGCATTTTGCCTTCAAGTCTCAAGTCAAGTCAAGTCTCACAGCACACAGACAGCTCTTGTGTTAATTTGTTCATAGTATTTATTACTACACCATTTAATTTTTAGGACAAACGGGACAAGATTTGGAATGCAGGACAACTGCTTGTAATTCAGAACTGTCCTGAATTTTTCAGTACATCTGGTGGCAGTAGTGTCAGCTTATCAAGGTGGAGCTAATTTGATTAACTTTGCACAGAGTGCTCCAGGAATCAGTTTGAAAACCCTGAAATTAGTTAGCATTTAAGCACCTCTGGTTCCCTTGTCTTGAAATCAATGAGTTTTTCGAATGGGTTTTTGGTCTGAAAAAAGGTCTGTGGTTAACACGAGCTTAAGAAACATTCATGTTTTGTTCTACAACATAAAATATGTTAGTAAATCCCTGAACGGCCTCACAGCCTTGTTGTGGTAGAGATGTTAAGTAATGCGACTGCAGAATAGTTTGTTTTTTCACTTACCGTTAGCATTTTACTTATAGCAATAGCATTTAGGCTTCAAAAATCATAAAAGTGGTGTTCATTTGTGAAGATTATCTTGCTGAACAAAATGTGTAAGTATCATAAATATTTGTTTGCCACAGAGTTTATTTTCTGCAGTATTCTGAAATCCAATGGAAAATCGCATCAGCTTTTCAACAAAGCAACCAGGGCAACGCTAACCTCTGTGTCAGCCTTCAGAAAAATGTCATCCCAGGAGCACTCTATTGGCCTACAGAGGGTCAATTGTAACTGTAAAAAGCATAATTTCTATAAACTCATCATATGTTTTGAATGTAAAAATTCAATCTACAAAGCACAGTGATGAGTCACTCCACGTGTTTGTAGTAGGTACATTCATAGCCCCATTCCCACCAAACACTTTCGGTGTGGTACCTTTCGAACTAAAACTAATACTTCAGACATGGTACCTAGACCCTAGGTCCATTTAGCATTTCCTCCACAAACAGTACTCTTAAATGTGGGCGGGATTGTTGTCACTCACTGCCCCGTACAGCACTCGCTGTATTTCTTCATCACTGGTGACACAGAGGGAAGTCTGCATCTCATTTATTGTCCACAGAATGAGGCCTCACAACGACATTTTCAAAACAAAAGAACAGGCTGCAGTGAGAGTCTCTCCTGATGGGATAATTAAAAATAGAGGGGTTGTGCATTTAGTCCTTCTCAGACAAGCGCAGGGGTTTAGTGTTGCCATAGCCCACAGAAAACACTGCTCCACAACACTTTTTTTTTCTCCACTTGAGGATTAGAATATATGCAGTTCACATAATCTGGTCGAAATTAATACATCTTTTTCATTACTAAAAGTGTATGTCCTCCACGAGTGACAATAAAAACTAATGGAATGGTCAAAGTTGCCATATTTCACATTTAAGGTGTGTTGATGGATTTAAGTAGTCAAGTCATGCATTGAGTAACATTACAAGTAAACGTTCCACCTTAAAAGTTGTTGTTAATTAAATTATTTTTTTTCTCAGCCTACAGTTGCTGTGAGAGGCAGCAAAATATCCTTTCATTGTATACTTATAGTTTACTAATCTCTGTAAGACTTGCCACGGTATTAACAGTGGTTACATAAGCCTCAAAACCAGCCACAACTCAGCTCTGAGCAAGAGTGACAGTCATCTATTGACTAATCAATGGACTGCAGTGTTTCTAGCTCCACCTTTTTGTACCAGATCTGTGTGCTAGGAACCCTAACAGAGGGGCAACCGAAAATGGGGACAGTATGGAGCAGTTCCAGTGGTACCATCCACAACTTTTCACAGTGGAAACGGAAATCATGTGTACTGAACTGAACTGAACCATACTGGACTGCTTGGTGGCACTGTTGCCAACTCCTCAGTAAGAAAAGTAGCTATTGGCTGTCCTAAAAGTCGCTAGAAGTTGCTAAATGACGTCATTGACTAATTTGCATAATTGTCCATATGCATGTAATTGCAATGGCTGGTGTAGGAGAGAGGAATAATGTCGTGGGAGAGACAAAAACTGAGTAAAAAAACACCCTGAATATGTTTAGAACTACAAATGAACCTTCTTTCAGTAATTTATGTTAGACAAAGACAATTTTACATTTACATCCCGCCCTGACTGTAAACCAGGTCGGGATCAGCCAGCGGCGGTTCCGCGCATGCGCGATTCACTAGCAGTCTGGACGTGGAGGGGTTAACATCTCCTGCTCTGACTGCAGCTGGGAGGGAGGACTGGGCCGTCTGTGAGGGCTTTGGGGCGAGAGAGGAGCCCACGGCACGGCAGCATCCGCTGCTCGTTGAGAAGTGTAAGAATGATATGTGCTCTCACAACAGAGTCTCCAGAAGTCTTCAATAAAATCAGAAAAAGTCGCTAGATTTGTTGCTAGTCGCTTTTTTGAAAAAGAGTCGCTAGAGGGGTCTGAAAAGTCACTAAATATAGCGACAAAGTCGCTAAGTTGGCAACACTGGTTGGTGGAAACAGGGCTTTAGTAAGTTGGCCTACATTTCCATCTGAAACGTAGTTCAGTGAAAATGTAGCACAAAGTTAAAATACTTAAGTAAAATACAAGTACCTCAACATTGTACTTAAAGCTACTCATCAATATTTGTGTGTAAACAAATATTTGCTAATGTGCTTGTGACATCAACCTTATAGGGATATTAAATGTCAGTGTTGCTTTATTCTGCTGTTCCCACAAGGTCAAAGAATAAATAAATAAATAAATTAATTAATTAATTAATCAATTAATCAACCAATTAATGCTGGTTTAATACAGCATGGAAGTAATTTTGACCACTTGGAATAAGGACTCCACAACAAGGTAAAAATCATATATGCATGACATATTATGGCTAATGTGTCAGCAATCATCCTTTATACATCCAGCAGACCTAGAGCAACCAAAGCAAATAAAGGCATTTAGTGACATTCCAATATTGGTGGTGGTAATTGAGAGGAAGACCTGCTGCAACAGCTGCAACACCTGAGTTCCAACTTAAGAGACACAGAGACAACCAGGCAACCTGTCTTTCTTTCTATTTTCTTACCCTCTCTCATTTTGCCATTGCTTTGCTTTCAGACATGGAAATACATGTAATAGCATTTCAGTTTAATGCAGAGATTGAACCCTCCATCCATTTTATAGTCCACACATACATGCACATGCACACTTGCATACGTTTACATCAGCTGCTAGGCTGGGATTTTCAAAGCAGCACACACACACAGATCCTCACAAAGATTGCAATGTTTATCTGGAGTCTTGTGCATGCTTATGTTGTGCGGAGACGAGAAAACAGGAAATTGGTAGCGTCTCATTCCCTTCTGCCAAGCTTCAACTGCTAATTGAGCATATGCTTCCCCCCATAGTACCTCATTAGAGAGGGAGATAGGGGGGGAGGATGGGGGGACAGAGGCAGAGGAGAGAGACTGAGGAAGAAGTGATTGAAAGACAGTGGGAAAGGAAGAGAAAATAAATGACGGCAGGAGAAAGAAATGAAAGAGAGGAGATGCGAAATTCCCTTCAGGTGGTAAACTCTGCTGTGACTGTGGAGCCCTGTTGTGTTGGGGAGAATTCCCTTTCTCAAGTCAAGCTGACTGCCATTCCTGTCAAAGAACCGCAGGCTATGGCACACACAAACACACATACCTGAACACACACACACACCCACACAAAAAAAAAAAAAACATACCATAACACTATTCAGCAAATGCAAGCCCTTCTTTCTCAAACACAAGAGCAGTATTGCACATACAAGCATCATTGACATTATTTCAAATTGCACATTGTGTACACAAGTCATGTGCATCTGTGTGTTTACTTTACCCGAGCCTGATGGGACCTGATGTTTCGGGCTACGTTTGTATAAATATTTACAAATCATGTACGGGTTTGGGTTCGGTTTGGCCAGGTTTGGCATAAAAATGATGAACCTGTGTGAGGCTAATATTAATTCTTCTTAGTGCTAGGGTTTGTTATTCATGTGACAACATGTGTATACAACACATAGGCTATTGCAGGCCTTATATATTCATGTAAGTTAACGTAATGTAACGCTAGTTAGCTTACAATGGAGAACTTCAAACAAAACATGCCATTCCCTAATGCCACCTAAAGCTCGGTGTACTAGCTCTGCAAACTGAACATTGTTGTTTAATCTGGAATAACCATTGAACCATTGGTGAAACTCTGCCAGATGAGTTTCACTGACCCTCCTGGGCTGGTGCTTGAAATACAGGTTGTAGCTCTGGGGTTTGTTATTTATGTGACAACACGTTTATACACTACCTAGGTTATTTCAGGTCTTCAGTATTCATGTAAGTTAAAGTTCCAGTAGGCAACACTGTTTTGGTATAATTGAGTAGAAATGTTATAATATCCTCATAGCATAATGTAAATCAAGTGGTCTGAGACAAACAATAGGTTTCTGCACCTCACCATGGCTCTGTGTTCAGCCTCTAAAGAATCAGTATTGTGCCGATGTGCATCAACCAATCAAAGGTCAGCTCAGACCTCTGCGTTCCTATTGGCTGTTCTACTGCATATGCGCGTTCCCATGCCGCCGGCAGAAGGGGAGAGCAAGCGGCAATGGTGAACAGTGCACCAGGTAAAATAGCTATTCCAGCATTGGCTACAACTGCCGACACGGCTAAACAACCCAAAAAAAGGAAGACAGAACTCGGTTTCCCGGAGCCCCGGAGGGAAGGGTGAGGTGGGGCCGGGCCTGGCCGGAGGGCGCAAGGGTCGGCCGTGGGAGCGGAGCCGAGGGCTCTCCGGAGAGGGAGAGCCGAGCCTCGGGGGTATGTGTGGGGCGGGCTGCTGCGCGATGAGGGAGAGTCGAGGCTCGGGAGTATGTGCGGGTCCACGAGGGAGGGATGGGGAGGGCTGCTGCGCGGTGAGGGAGAGCCAAGGCTCCCTGAGAGGGAGAAATAGAACCAAGTAGGATAAAATACTCTGTGCTTGTCTGGTAGGAGGGCTCAGGGCGGAGACGAACGAAACCTAACTCAGATGAGACTCAAACATCAACTGTTTTCAGGCTTTCTACGTACTGCAGCTTTAATGTTAGTTAGCTAATGATGGAAGAAATCAAGCAAAATGTCATAACCTAATGTTACCTGAAGCTCGGTGTACTTGCTCATTGGATGAAACTTTTGTGTTTGTGCTGGAAGAACCATTGAACAGAGGTGGACGCTATCCTCTTGCTCCACAAAATAAACCACGATGGTTTGGACTATGTAAATAGAACAGTTAACAGTGGTGACAGTACAAAAAGAATACGCCAACAGTAAGAATCAAAATGTATTATCTATAACTGCTGATGACATTATGTAATGTGTGTGTGTGTGTGTGTGTGTGTGTGTGTGTGTGTGTGTGTGTGTGTGTGTGTGTGTGTGGGTGGGTGTGTGTGTGTGTGTGTAAAAACAATCTACCTATACAAAGGCTGTGTCCTTGCCGCAGTGGTTGAAGGTTTGATTTCAACCCATTACTGACCTTGGGAATAGTTTGATTAAAAAAATCTTGGCACAAGTTTTCTGGAGCTTTCAGCCACATGACAGTGCTATCATCAGCATAAGGGCCTATTTCCACATAGCTTATTTTTTTTAACCTGAATGGCAGCATCTTTTTTCCAATTTGTTCCCATTGAAGAGAGAGAGCATAGACAGCTGCATGCCGCTGCCTAAAGAAAAGCAAGATTTAAAGTCAATAACACTGCGTACAGTTGACAAACAGTAAATATAATTTGACAGTATGTTAAACAAGAGGACTGGCTAGCTATCCAGCCATGTCACTGTCCCAAAATCAATACCAAGATGTTTACGATCAAATGATATGATATGTGTTACGTTACTGTCAGCAGAAGCCTGAAGTGAGTTGAATAGCGGACGGTATGTGAGATGATTGTTTAAGTTTAGAGAGGCAGTGTAGTACCAGCAGGGTGTGTTGGAGTCCCCCTCCTGTGGTGTTCAGAGGGTGAGGCACTGAAGGACTGATGTTACTCTCAGTGTTGTAAATTAATTGTAAACAGATTACAGATACTGATGATATTGTGTATCCAGCACATTACTTTAGAACAGTGAGCAGATAGTTTCATCACTACTTAGTAGGTGTCCATTATCAGTTTTTAACAGCCACTCCGCAGAATCAAGTATTCACCCAGATCGAATATATCTTATATATATATATATGTAATTCTATTCTAAGGTCAAGCTCTGTAAATATTCTGGTAAGTAGACCTTGTGCTGACAATGTTTGTCACATTGACTGACACAGTTCTGAACACCAAGACCTATATTAATGTGCTAGTTCGAATACTGTATACCAGTGTTACGGCACTTGAGCTTTAATATATCTGGTTTTGAACCAATTCATTGTGGGCTTGGATTATTTTCAGGTGTAGTTATTCTTATGAATGTAATTTATTAGACTATATCTTTTTTTTCTTTCTGACTTTCTTTCTAATCCTCTGCATCCAGAAAAGTATATATGTTAGATAGACCACACTCAGTGGGAAAAGAGACCTTGCCAATGTGTGGCTGGCAAGCTAATGGTTTGTAATGGATTTTTTAAAAAGTAAGGACAGGTGTAACCTCTGTCCTTTAGTTGGGTGTTGGCCTATTCAGAACTCTACTGCACATTCACATCTTCACGTATCCTCCATTCATATTTGTTTGTCCTCTCCTGTCAGCTCTGTCCTGCAAACTCACATATTGAGGCAACCAAGCCCAAACAGTCAGTGTCCTGTTGCTTTAGCTGGATTTTTATTTCTTCCTTTTCTTTTGTCTTTGTTCTTGCTGAAACCGTCTTCCTGTGATTTTTTTTTTTAAATCACAAATTATGCACATTATGATGTCAGAAGTGTTTGCTAAATTGTGCCAATTTCATCCCAGTGAGAGGAGCACAGTGAAATCTGTCATATGAAATCAACAAAAGTGTGGCAAAGAAAATGTGGGTTCATGTAGGTCACCATCATTCAATATCAGAAGCTGCTCAAGAAAAAAGGTTTTCATGGCCTTTAAGACTTTAATTTCTTTGAAAAATACTTGTGTAAGGATGAATAGTTTCAGATTTAGCACAAATTGTGATCCAAAGCTACAATTTGTAAAACTTTTTCAGATAAAGATTCTAATGGCTTTATTGATCTCCTAACCTTTCCTCCTTGCCACCACGAGGTTGACATTTGTGTGTCACAGTGAAATGAACAGATTGTCATAAAGTGTGGTTTATGCATTCATGTTCCTCTCAGGATGAGGAACCTTGGTGGTTCTCTGACTTGTCATCAAGCACCATCATGTGATCAAAATTATAACTGTCTTTGTTATGTAAAGAAAACACTCTATGGTCAATCTCCATTGCCCTATTTTGAATGTATCTTATTACACATCTGGCGCCAGGAAGCCAAAACTCCACACAGTGGCTGCATAGGTTTTTGCCTGGCAAAAAAACACTTCCAATAGGCTAGATAGTATATATGAAAACAAGGACACACACAGGGGCATCTACGTATCTATCCAGCACATCTCAAGAAATTGACATCCCAAGGTCTTCTAATCTTTACACTGAACAATCTAAACCTCTTCTCTGAAGTCAAATGTCTCAATGCCCCTTTTAAGTTATTCAACAGACGATTTACTTTAACACTGATTCAACAATGTATACTGACATAATGCAATAATGTTCTACCATAATTTGGCTTATGACCATAGATCTGCTAAACTAATGACATTCGCAACATTTGTACTTTGTGCGCAGCAAATGTTAGCATGTTAAACTGAGATGGTGACCTTGTCAAAAATGTTACCTGCTAAACATCAGTAAATTGGTTTTGTCATTGTGTGCATGTTAGCATGCTTGTGTAAGCATTTAGCACTGCTGTCTCAAGTACCGCTTCGTAGAGTTCTGATAGCTGTAAATTTTATGGGCCCGAGTTAAATGATCTATAGCGCATGTAATATAGCACAAATGTCCAACTCCACCTTGCTCGTTAAACAGCGCATTATCTGGGTGCTAACTAAGGCACATCGGGAAAAGGGTTTGCATTTTGTCCCTTAAATAATAATAGGTATGTTTTTGGTGTAACGTGAATTCAACCAATTAGTGTCACCTCCCATTTCCTTTGGTTGCTAGGTGCTTCTGCATCCCGTGCACTACTATTTACATGGCGGATTTGGCAAATTGGATAAGTGAGTGGTTTTCTGCTGAGAGTAATGCTGTAAAAGCAGTAATGTTACTGCAGCAAATATTGTGGGACATTTCCGCAGCAAAACTAAAATCTGCAGATATTAACTTGACAGAGGAAACAGAGCTAAACTTTAGCCTCTGAAATAATAAATGAAGTTATGCTGCTCTTCATTTGTAAATGTGCACAGCATCTCTGCAATAGGGAATTGGACAACAGCTCTGCAGCTTTGCTCTGCTCTCTGCTATGTTCACATTTTAGATAATGTCATTAATATTTTCACTCACACGTAACCTATCTGTGCATCCCTGTGTGTATTGACTCTGCCAGGAATGAGTCCTAAAACCCAAAAATGAGTTAGCATTTTAGAGCTTTCGGTTCCCTCGTCTCAAAGTCAGTGGGTTTTTTATTTGGTTATGAACCTCAAATAAGGTCTGTGGTTAACTAGTCTGAGTGGGCGGAAGTTCACTGCATAGATCAGCCTCTCATTGGGCGGAACGAGCCACCCGCTGAAGTCACGCCCTACCACCTCCGGTTGTGTAGCGGTTTTCAACCGTTTTCAACACGTCCTTTACTAACTTTTGCGGTGTTTGATCTTGCGGGGATGTAGCCATTTTTCTGCCATGGTTCGTGGCACCGCCCAGAACAATTGTGATTGGTTGAAAGAAATAAAAAAAGCCGGGGCGTTTTTTTTTCTCCAATCTTAAAGTGAGAGTCAACCCAGCCAGACCTTTCTTTTCTTGAGAAAGGTCTGGTGAGCGAGACTAGTGGTTAACACAAGTGTGAGGGATTTTCATGTTTTGTTCTGCGACATAAAATACATAAATAAATATCCCACTGTGAACATCATCACGCCAACCACAGCGTTACAGTCTTGTTATGGCGCTGACATTTGTCATGTGACCGTAGTGTAGTTTGTTTATAGCCTAACATAAGCTTTTTACTTCTGGTGATTGAATTCAGACTTCAATAAACATGGAAGTGGTGTTCATCTGAGAAGATATTCTTGCTGAACAAAATGTGTAAGGTTCATAAACATTGTTTACCACAGAGCTTATTTTTGGGAATAATCCAAAGGAAAAATCCCATACGCTTTTTGACAAGGGAACCAGAGCAAAGCTAACTTCTGCATCGGCCCACAGAAAAACGTCTTCCCTGGCAGACTCTATAAAGCAGAGCGTACACACGTGAATCCACCTATGTGAGCACATCTTACTATTGGAATAATGCACACATTAAATGCAGGAAAATACGTGTCACTCACCCTTTAGACCAGGTTTTTGTTGATTAATGCCTCAAAATAGCAACATGCCAATACTGTGTCTGACTATACCACATTTTAAGACCTACACATGCATGGACACACAAGTCCATTTACTGCTTAAACAACATAAATGTTGGCCATTAAAATGATACCTGAGTCGGTCTGAAACTAGCAATGACAGTTGCACTGCGCACTGTGCACTGGATGTAAGACAGGGCCCTTAGTTCAGTTTCCTTATTGATAATACTAGCTTTAGTTTGACAAGCATGTATGTTACATATATGTCTAATTAACGCTACATGTTAGCGCATTGTATGAGTGTTCTTTAATCTGCATCTAGTGCATCAGTAAAACAAGTCTCTACAGGGCTGAGCCGAATACTCAAATGAAACGAGTATCCAGTACAGATAATGTAGTTCTAATAACAGCAGTTCTTCTAATAGTTTTCAGTTAAAACATACGAAAGACTACTATACATAGAATATTGGCAAAAACTAAACTGAAATTACACCTCTCATCAACAGTCTCTCACTGTTCTCATACAGACAAACACAGCTATGCAGGAATCTGCCCTAATAAGGCGTCAAAACTTTACTAAACATCCCTTCTCAATCACCTGTCTCCATGTCCTCCACCCTGCCTGTCTCCTCTCCTGTTGTTGTGTTGTTCTTATTCATTGTCCTCGCCATAACATTCTGCCTGCCTCGTGTGATTTAACCAAATCTGATGCAAAGTGGAAGTTCTCTAGAAGCCTCTCTATCTCCCTCGTGCTATCTCTCTTCCAACCCTGTATGAAAGGCGTACCAAAGCTGATCTGAAGGCTCTCAAATTGATACTTAAATCTCCCCAAATCATAGAAGGCTCAGGACGAGGAATTTTTAATCTCCACCCACCCGCAGGCCAGAGCTCACTCTGCCATAACAAGCATATCTCCCTCTCTCTCTCATTGCCTGTCTGTGACTCTCAATCCCCCAGCTTATCTTTTGTCTGTCGCTGTGGATTTTCTTTGTCATAATCTAACCTCCATTGTTCTCAGGAAGCATTTTGAGGATGACAGTGTGCAGGAGTGAGCCAAGATCAACATCGGTTTACATAAGCAAAAAGTTCTCACTTAGTGATGTGCTGGCAAAGAGTGAGAAACATTGTGATGAAAAACAATGGATGTCAGAAAGCTGAAAGACGTATACATCTTAAGATACATGTGTAAGGACAGCAGCCGTGTAGTCCATAGTTTGGCACCTAGTCTATGTCAGCCATATGACATGCACAGATCTCTCAAACAGTAGCACAGTCAGATGAGTTTCTGTATTTTTGGTGTCCAAGTGAAAGTCTTGTTCATTTTTTGTAATGACAGCATATGGTAACCAGCATTTTGATCACTTTCAATGCTTTGGATAGACATAAAACTGTCGTGGTTGAATTATCAGCACAAACCATGAGCAAGTAAGAAATACTGAGTCTCGAGACACATCCATTGCAGAACACAAAATACTCTTGTGTGCAATGATAATGGCAGGGCTCAACAATAAGGATTGCCCGATTGCCCGGGGCAAGTAAAACTCACGGTCGGGCATGTAAACTAACAACTCACTTGCCCGATCGGGCAAGTAAATGTATTTTAAAACGTGCTCTTCTGCTCTGATGCAGCGGTCTCTCTGCCTGAAGTCACAGGCACAGCTGTGTAACAATGTCCTGCCCACAGCCCCCATTGATATTATTTTGTGCGATGGACGCTTCATATAATAACATAACAATATACTATTTATGGTGTTATGCCATTGTGTCATTTCTGTCTCTACATTGTCACGCGTTAACAATTCTCCTCTGCTCTCTGTATCGCGCACGGCAGAGTTCCGCCACACACACAGGTGATCACACTAGAGCGGCTCGGGCCGCATTTTCCTGACCAAACCTGACCCCGAGCCCGGTGCGGTTTGTCAGCTGACACAGATATTGAAATGGACAGTGTGTAAATAACCAAGAGACTGCTGTTACGCACAGACAAACACGCTGCTCGCACAGCAGCTCAGCACGGCACACACGCAGAGCTTGTGTTGCGTTCAGGTGTTGTCACGTAAATAACAACTTCCAACACTTAAATAGGTCATAGCACAAAACAGCAGCATGTCAAGTGACTTTTTACTTTATTATATTCAATAAAATTGTATGTTCCTAAATCTTGAGACACCTCAAATGTAAGCTAGACAGACATTTCACCTGCTCATTACTGTGCACACATGTACTGTATGTACTTAGTCCTAAAGAGCCCTTCTGGTGCCAGTAGATACACAGAAACATCCCAGCAGGCTGTGCTTTGCAAGCATACAAAAAAGTTTCACGCATGTGAAAATTATTTTTCATGTGTGTGCTTCACCTCCGCTGCTACAACTCCATCCTAGGGGAAACACTGCTGTGTGCGTTTTGTGCAACAGGTGGATGTGGTAGTGTACTGGTAGAGTAGAGAGAGAGCTAAGTAGCGTTGAAGTAGAGTAGAGCAGGGCAGAGAGATGGAAGCAAAATATATTAAACCCGGTGTTATTACAGCAGAACTGGAGAGAGGGGTGAAAAATAAATAGAGGTGGGCATGGCTCAAGTAGGGCGCAAAATTATAGACGGAGAACGATTGACAAATTTTTCACTGTAAGCCCTTTTTGTGTAGGAATTAAGCTACAATACATGACATATGTTGTTTTAATTAATAAATACAGTGTGAATTAAGATTACATAACATAAAAATAACTGCAGTCTTTGTTATTTGATAGCCGCTAAATTAAACAATTTTTATAGGGCAAGTAAAAACTGACTTCGGGCAAGTAGATCTCTGACCAACTTGCCCGACCGGGCAAGTGAAAAAAAACCTTAGCGTTGAACCCTGGATAATGGTAAGTGAAATTTGATGATACATTGTGCAGTTTGAATTAGTTTACTTCTGGAGTGTTGATCAGTGTAAATTCTGTAACCATAGCTTGTACATTTGTTCCCGATTGCAATATGAAGTATTCTGAATAAGTGTCAGCTCTGATTTGGTCCTCTGATTGGTGTCTTTGCCATAGAAACAGTGACTGAGATTGACAGATGCCATGTTGTATTTAGACAGGCTGTTCTCATATCTCGTATGTTTTCCTACAAAAGGTAATGCACACACATCCGTGTATATCCCACATTACAATGAGCCAGTGAGTCATGCATAACCCAAGCATTGTGGCAGGCTGCGATCACGTGTCCTGATGGAAGCAAACAAGGAAGCCATCCCAAGTGGTCTGTAAGGGGGTAGGTTGGAGTGGTGGATGGGTCATAAAAACACCATGACTTTCCCCGGGGACTTTCCCTAGGAGATGGGTGCTCAGTACGGTGTTAACTTTGAGCCATTTCAAGGTACATCCTCATCATGTTTCTTTTCTTACACCTAACCACAATAACTTTACTTGCCTAAACCTAACTTCTGTAACTTATCATTAAGGCAGTAACATCATTTGTGGGGTGCTATAACCCTATATCATAGGATATGATACAAACTATTGTGTGTGCATTTTTGTAGGATACCATACGAAGCGTTCTATGGGGATACATTGATTTAACGCCATTTACCATAAAAACTGATGGAATACAGAATCTACAGCCATGCTAGCGGCTCCTTGAGGATATTCTTAGGCACAGTTGTGCTTTGACCTTAATGCTAATGCTAGCATGCTAAGATGGTAATTTTGGTAGGCACCTATGAACAACTTTGTCATTATTGTGATGAGGACTTGTTTATTTATCAGAGTAAAATGAGTTGAAACTGATTTTCACCAGTTTTTAAAAAGGGACTATTAAACTTTTCCTTATTTTCTGACATATACATAGTCAATGGAGGATGTTTATATAAAATGTGGCCAAAGCTTCAGATATTGAAGTGAATTTATGTAAAAGTAATCCCTGTGAGCAAAAACAGGCTTAGCCTTTAGACTGTTCTGAAAACTCCCTTCCATCGTGTTTTTTCTACTTTCGAGACAAACTGATGTCAATTTGTGATAGATTTCTTTGTATGGTCATTAGCTCCAGGCATGCCAGTCCAAGTGTTTACATTATGTAGCTTACACTGTCACATGAAGCTACATCCTAACATCAGAAAGACAAGCAAACTTGGCTGCAGATGTTAATTCCTACATGATTGTGGATCATATTGCTAATGGAACATGTCTGGTTCATGGATGTATTAAAAGACCTGAATACAGTACTGGTGGTGGGCCTCCGTTCATCCCTATGAAAGGTGCTCAGTGGCTCATGAAGCAGAATCGTGTCCACAGTATGAAATGATTACCCAGATGATCAGTGCTGCTTCCGTATCAGTGGGCCCATAGAGCAGGCGCACCAGAGACCTATGGCTGCTGAGTATGGCAGAGTGGTCGACTTCCGCCAGCCAAGCAACTGACTTCTGGTTTACCCCTTCTTTAACTCAAATGGGAATAAAATCATTTAATCTTGCAGCTCTTTTAGACTTTTCAAATACTAATGGACCAAATGGTTTAAATCTTGACAATAGAATGAGTCATTCTGCGGTGAAACGCTCAAAAAAAATGTATCCACTGATTTCACAGATGTCTCTCTCCCAGTGTTAGTCAATGGGAAAAAGCCTTTTTGGGCCCAATGGCATGATAGACCCTGGAAATTGCAGTACCTCTGTTTGGCCACTGCAAAAATTGGCTTAAAAGCATGATGCACTTTCTGGGGGCCTGGTCCGGAGGGGGCTTAAGGAGATACGCGCAAAAATGAAGAATATCACACAGAGGGTAAATACAGATGTTTTTTGAACATTAAAGCATGTAAACATATTCTTGTAGAAACCTTAAATACAAGTGTGAACCTAAAAATTAGCAAAATGGGTCCCCTTCAATGTTCAACCAAATCAAAACATTGTTGTGTTTGGTCCAAGTGGCAACCTCCAGGGCTGAAAAAGAAGCTGAGACGAATGTGCCAAAAACTGCAGTTCTTTGAATCGTCACTTGAGACTGATTCCAGAACAACTAAACAGCAGAAATAAACATTTTTACAGCCTGGTACAAAAACCTTTTCAAATGACAGGCTGTCTGCAGATAGTGTCCTCGGCTTTTCGGTCAGATCCACCCTTTGCTCCTCCACAGCTCCACCCTCTTACCCAAAAATGATCACTTCTGGCTCCAAAAACCAAGATGGCAGACGCTGAAATGCTGATCTCAAGGCTTCAAAACAGGAGTCCACAAGCCAATGGTTGATGTCATGGTACCCACGTCCATTCTTTTTACAGTCTATGGTTAAGTGACAAGCAAAGCTCAGGGAAGCTTAAAGTAATAGAATAAAAGTTACAGAATGGTCACTGTGAAAGTGATATTTTTACAATCAATTTTATTTTAAAACTGTTGCTGTGCTTTATGTTGGTGCCAGCTTAGGTACTGCCAAAAAAACAAGTAGCCTAACACTTACGTGAAACATATGTTAGAGTTGATTTGTTTTAAATTACATAATGTCCCACATCCCATGCCTGCATGTGCTAACATTCTAATTGCTTCTGTTGGACAAACAAGGAGGAAGACAAAAAAAGCCTGCCAGCATGCCACTTTGTGATGTAATGTGTAAAATTTTAACTGTGTGTGTGTGTGTGTGTGTGTGTGTGTGTGTGTGTGTGTGTGTGTGTGTAGTTTTATGTTTCATTTAAACATAAAACTAGGTGTTTATGTCAGAAACACAACTAATAATAAACTGTAAGTGAGGTTTTAAAGGAGGAGTAATCATCTCAGAGCATTTCACCGATTTGAGTTCTGCATAAAATGTGCTTGTTTGTTTTTGTTAAGCTCACACTGGTGGAACATCTTTAATGGCACACAGTGACCTAATACTCCAGGGTGGAATGCATGCATAGCTTAATGCCACATTTTGTTTTGCACATGGTTATTAAAAGCATATTTGGTGTTGCTTGTTTTTACATCGGCTATAAAAAGACGCTTTCTCGACTTCCCGGGGCCGCTGGCAAGTTGACTCGCTCGGAAAGGATCAAGCATGAGAAAGAGACGAGGAGTTTGCATCATTCCTTTAATCTGAGTTTTCGGAGGGGGTTGGAGAGAAAGCAAGAGGGGGTGAGGAGAGAATGAGCCAACAACAAAGAGAGAAAATGACAAGGAAGAAAAGACGAGGGGAGACAAAACAAGAGAATAACAAAGGGGGAAAAAATACTTAACAGTTCTAAACTGAGTGTGGAGTGACACTCAAATGTAAGAGCATTCATCCTCAGACAGGACACACACCGAGTGCAAATACACTAATAATACACACCACACATGCCCTGCCTCATCTACTCATCTAAACTTAAAAAAAAAAATAATAATAATAATTTATTCCTCCTCAGAGCTTGCAGTTGGTTTTCTTTTATTAAGTAGATGAATATTGTGTTTTTCTGCTGGGATAATATTGGAACAAGACTGTTTTCTCTCTGTGCGCCACGGTGTTCATAAAATACCAATACCAAACCAATACATCAGCCAAGATCCCCCCGTCCGTCCCTTCTTCCTCCTCTCTCCCACCCAGATGTCGCCCCTGAGCAGCAGCATATTGATTCGACTTGTGAGCTCCTAAGTTAAGAAACAGATGGGTCTCAAAGAGGACACTGACAGGCGTCAGCGGAGATGGCGATCAAAGCGACAGAGTGACAGAGGCGACATCCAGCAGTATCCAGTCACTGTGCACGGTTGGAGGGCAGACAAACATGATGCCATTCTCGATCTGGCACTCTTTACTCTGCCTGTCTGTGTTGTCACTAACAGCCAACAGCAGGCACGGTGCTATAGTCTTCAAAGTTTGAGTACATAACATTTGCTGAATTCAAGTGCACAAAGTAGTTCATTGTATCTCAGTTAACCCCGGGTTATCCCTGTTTTTTGTGCCATAGCATATGGTGCGTTTAAAAAGGTACCCTGCAGAGTTTTAGGCTGACATTACTGTCTTTGAAAAGCTGTGGCTCTTCAATTTTTTTGGTACCAACCATGCTAGCATAGCTTGTTGAAAAGGGGGGCACATAATACTTCAAAGTTGGGCTAAATTTTGTTGAGGGAACAAGTGGCATAGCCATTTTCAGAGGGGTCCCTTTTAACTCTTGCCTCTAGATATATGAAAGTGGATTCTATAAGTACCCTCAAGTCTCCCTTAAACTTGACTGACTTGCTCCAGGTTAATGTTTTGTTCCTGACAATAACTGTACTTCTACAAATTAAGCTTGTATATTTAGCCCCTTTTACACTACCTGTTCTTTATAAAAGGTAATTTCGCAGAATGGGGGTTGCAGAGTTGTCTTGCCAGGACCGGACCATGGATGGGATGGATGTGACATTCTGACGGCCTGTTATGTGTGACTGGCAGATTTAAATAGTAGCTGGTAGCAGTTAGTAGCTAAATTTAAAAACAAACAAATCCGCAAATTGGCGAAACAATGAGGTCCAGGAGCTCGTTACCGTCCGAGCAGAAGATGAGATCAACCACTACATGACAAAGATGGTAAATGATTGTTATTGCCACGTCAATGTCATTATAATTATTTATAAAGCACTGCTGTGTATATCATATGCCAAACTAAAGGCCAACATTGTGATGTTACGTCATGCACTTCAAGCCTTTTTTGCTTCCGCATTGCTGGCATGCTGTGTGAAACAGGCTCTTCTCACAAATCTTTGGTATGTTTTCCTACAAAAAGCAATGTAACCGAATTCACAAATATCCCACGCATTTTGAAATGCTGTAATTATGTGACCAATGCACTGACAGGAGTAAATAAAGGAAGCAGTCCCAAGTGCTTGTAAGGAGGCAGGTTGGGGTGGTGGATGGGTCACAAAAAAACAGACTTTCGCTCATGTCCTCACCAGGTTTCCTAAACCTAACTTCAGAAATTTTACTTGCCTAAACCTCATCTCCATAACATTGCATTAACTACGTAACTGTATGTTAAGGATGTAACGTCATTCGTAGGATGTCATACGAACCATCCTATGAGAATACTTTGCCTAAAATCACACACTATAGCGGCATGATGCTGCTGTTGCTTGGTTCTGTGTAAAAATGCAAATGAGGCAAAAAGAAAGGACTTTATGGTGGCTCTATACAGCGATCTCTGTGTGAAAACTGTTTTTGTCTTTTTAAGGAGACAGAAAACCAGCCTATTTGAAGAACAATAACCTAACGTGCATACATAATGTTAACTGTACTGGTGCTAGTCTATGCACATAAAATGTGTCATAAAAAAAAGTAATATTGATTGTAAGAAACCAAAGTATATCAGTATGTGTTTCATTAACTCTCATAGCCTATATAATTTAATAGCACAACTGAATTCCTAAAATTCCATTACGACTTTTGGTGTTGGTTTGCCACCCAAAGATTTTCAGTAACCCCCTCTTGTCACCCCTGTGAAAAGTTTTTAGAGGCGCCACTGTTCTAGTAGCACAATAGTGCGATGCTTTGATGACGAAGTCCTTGGGTTCATCCCAATATCCCTTCTCAACTCCTCCTTCCTCTATCCTTGATCACCTGACCCGGAAATCGATTTAGACTGCCCATCTTGTAGGATGTCGTAGTACGTTAATGTGCATGGAGGAGCCAAGGAGTCAAGGAGAGAGGAGGCTTTCAGAGGGGAGCGAGGATACATGAATGCAGCCTTCGCGAAAGTCTTTTAATGACGATAAGTTATTTCCCTCATCAAATTTTATTATGGATACAATCAAATTCAGAGAGTCTGTCTGTCAGCAAGAAACGCTTATACATCACTGACTGTCATTGGGAACTTTGCCCGATTAAGTGAGTATTCCCCTACACGACTTGGGTGTAAGCAGGCAATGGTGCTGTGGAGGAGTGACTGCCGGCTGTCTCTTACAACACGTTGCCTGTGAACGTATGGACTTCCGGCATGGATGAGTGGAGCTACAGTGTAGTGACGCCATATTGGCTGGAGCCTGCTGCCAGATACCTCGTAAGACTGAGGTAAGGACAGTTGATTGTTTTTTTTGGGTTTTTTTAAGATTTTTTTTCTGGGCTTTTGCCTTTAATGGATAGGACAGTGTGTGAAATAGGGAGACAGAGAGAGAGCGGGGACTGACACGCAGCAAAGGGCCGCAGGCTGGACCCGAACCCGCGACCGCTGCAGCGAGGCAACGCCTCTGCACATGGGGTGCTGGCACCACCCACCACGCCACCAACGCCCCAGTTGATTGTTTTTAATCCTTGACCTGCTTCCCTGGACATTTAAAAACATTTTTATGTGTGTGTTTTATATTTATTATAACAATATTGCATTGTTTTTCAGTAAATAGTATTAAATATCTGAACTCATTGTTTTTTTATGGTCCTATCAACACCACCAGTTGGTTTTTAGTAGCTGAAACTATTTTAATTCTTGTAATAATTTTTTTAAACTTAAGCTGGCGTCCTTGGTTATTTCAGTATTGGTATACCCTATCCCCGCTTACACAAGCACAACTAGAAATGCAAGGTGTTGAGTCTTTGGTGTGTGGACCATGTGGAAGTCTCTAAGCACACCTACTATCTAGGTTTATGACAATAATGCAAAGTGTAGAAAAGCTGGGTGAAGTAGGATATAAATTGGAGGGTGTGTTGATTTATAAATATGCGCTCAGCCAGTTACATCACGATTGTATTGCCACCCCTAGTACTCCCACAACTAACTACTACCAATACAAGTAACTTTACTACAATATTAGTACCACTATGAATTACCAACAACTCCCTACTGAAAGCTACTCCCAAAGTGCTACATATTGAGCCATCAAAAAGACAAAGTGTTGTTTTTATTTAATTAAACCATATATCTTATCATGGATACAAAAACAATAGACTGTTCTAGCAGCAGATTTGTGTCAAGTGACCCAATGAATATTATTTATTTAATTGTTTTCCTTAAACATATAAAGGGATTCCAATGAGCAGGAACTCAGACACTGTACAGAATAGGACACACACTCTGAGCATTGTATGCCGTGTTCTGAGCCTCTTGTGATTTGTCCAGTCAATCAATCAGGCGATCAGCCTGTTTGACTGTCAGCCCAGTCACGGCAGTGGCTCAGTAAAGCAGAGCAGATAAGAGCGGGTCCCTGTGGACGAGCAGAAAAACACTGCTGTCACTGCAATCATTCCAACAGTGTGAACTTGGCTCCAGCGACCATAGCCTGGCCACGGGGGCACCCACTAGAGAGCAGGCTGGGTGGATGGCTGGTGGAGAGGGGTTAGTCTGAGAGGAAGTGTCTTGTGCCGTAGGAGATGCCATTCTGGGAGCAGCTGGTGCCCTGGCAGGATTAGATACAGAGGAGAAGCCACGCTGACAGAGAAAGATGGAGGGCATCAAACACCCACACAGTCATCCCTCCCTCCTCCTCCCCTCTCCCTTGCTCAGGGTAAACAATTCAATAAAAACTGTGCCAGAGATAGCAGTGATGCCCACTATGATGCCAAGGCCAGCGCCCTCCAACCATCTGATATTGACAAAACACCCGGCTCACACTGAGAAGCAGATTTCATGGAGATGCTCGGTGGGTTGGCTCTGTGTAAATGCACACCGAGGGGAACATTCACAGTGAGGGAGGGTTGCATCAGTTTGAGGAGTGTTGAGGAACATGAATATAAGATGTTTCTCCATCATGAAGGGATCACAACTACTGTATGTCAATTGTAATTGTTAATTACAAATAGAAAGGTCAGCCTTAGATAAAGCAACTAAAACTAACTGGTTATAATTAGTATTACATTTTACAGAAAATGAGACCTCTTGTTATGAGTGAAATATAAAACATCTGTCACTCATCTACATCAGGATACTGCCCTGTCCCACTGCCCAGGATAGACGTGTGACTTTATCACATTTGCACCCAAAATCAACACATGCTGGCTACACACTTTGACCTCTTCCTCTACCCGTATGGTGTGTACAGTGTGTGCTACAGGTGTAAACTGATGCATCATATTACAGGATGCTATGTGAAGTGGCTTTTTGTTTTGTTTAATTTATTTATTTATTTATTTATGTTACATACAGCTTTAAACACACAGGTCTCAGAATAACACTGATGACAGTGAGCAGCATCAGTCCAATATAAAAAAATCTCTAAATTAAATGCAAATTCTGAAGAACAAAAATACAGACATACACACAGACACACACATATATTCTTTCACAGCAAATGTTGATGTATGCAATTAATTTAGAACAATTAATCAGAGCATGTAAGCATGCAATTAATTATTTTTTTTTACTTAATTGACAGCTGTTCCAGAAAACTGAATTATAATATATATATATATATATATATATATGTGTGTGTGTGTGTGTGTGTGTGTGTGTGTGGACCCTTAGGTAAGCTCCATAATGATGCTAGCCAACCTCAGAATGAGTGAAACTGCAAAAGCAACAGTCATACCGGCTCAGACGTCGGCCAAGTCAACAAGGTACGTGTTACGTGTTGGGGTACCAGGGAAACCTGATGAGAAATGGGCTACTGGAAAAAGACATAGATGGACTAGAGCAGAGAATATGGGATTGCTACCATACAAGTTACTCCAGCCGGGCTGCTACATGCAGAGGATGTGGGATATATGGATGCTTCAAAACCCAACATCTAGGCTGAGAAAGTTACAACTCCTATCCAAGGGTTCCAACATCAACAAACGGCAACTGCTCTGGCAACTTGAGATTGATGAGGTTCAACAAACACTACGGCAAGGGGGAGCAATAATTGAGAAGAATCAGTGGATATACACCACAGCAACAATGATGCTAGAGATGCTTGGCTACAAGATGAACACCATGAACCACAAAGAGTGTAACCCTCCAAGGAGAAGGAGGCTGGAGGCCAAGATCAAGGTGACACAGAGAGAGGTTAGTCAACTCTCAGAGCTACAGGAAGGTGTGGGGAAGAAAGGGATACCTCGGAAGTACAACAAACTGTTTGTAACTGAAGCACTGGAGACTGCCAAGCAAGGGCTCACAGCTCTTGCTACCCGCCTAAAGAGATACCCAAGAGAAGAAGAGGCCAGGAGAACAAATAGGATGTTGTCCACGAAACCATCCATAGTGTACTCTCAGTGGCAAGGTAACAAGATGAGAATAGATCCAGCCAGGGCTGAAACTGAACAATACTGGAAGAGCATATGGGAGAAGGAGGCACCACATAACACCGATACTAAGTGGCTAGTGGATCTAAGAGCAGACCACAGCAATCTCCCAGAACAAGAGCCAGTTACCATTACAGTGACATCCAAGACAGAGTGTCAGGTATGAAGAGCTGGACAGCACCAGGCCCTGACTTGATCTACACCTACTGGCTAAAGAAAGTGACTGCACTCCATGAATGCCTGGCAGCACAAATGTACCAGCTACTGAAGGATAGGACCCATCCAGAGCAGTTGACCCAGGGACGGACAGTCCTCATCATGAAGGATCCCCAGAAGGGCATAGTCCCATCCAACTACCGGCCAATAACCTGCCACTGCACAACATGGAAGCTCCTGTCTGGCATCATAGTGGCTAAGATGAATAGGCATAACTGGCCCAATACAAGAGCAAGGCCCAGAAAGGAACTGGTACTAACAACAGGGGAGCCAAGCACTAGCTACTGCTAGACAGAACAGTCACCTAAGACTGCAAGACTGGGCAGACCAACCTGTGCACCACCTGGATCAACTACAAGAATGCCTGCAACTCAGTGTCACACACATGGATACTGGAATGCTTGGAATTGTACAACATCAACAGGACACTAAGAGCCTTCTTCAAGAACTCAATGGGGCTGTGGAAAATGACTCTGGAGGCCACCTCAAAGCCAATTGCACAAGTAACCATCAAGTACGGCATTTACCAAGGTGAAGCACTGTCCCTGCTACTGTTCTACATAGGATTGAACCCCCTCAGCCAACTCATCACAACTCATCGAATACCAGTTCCAAAGTGGAGCAACCATCAGTTACCTCCTCTACACGGATGACATCGAGCTGTATGCCAGGAATGAACGAGACATCCACTCACTGATCCACCTCACCTGGATCTACATTCGGATTAGATAAGAGTGGTTGGATAGTGTCAAAGACAGGGAAAATGATCAAGGCCAAGGGAGTTCTACCGAAAGGCAGCATTGCAGATGTTCAGGACAGCTACAAATACCTTGGGGTCCAGCAGGTAAATGGGAACCATGAGGATGCTGCAAGGAAGTAAGCCACAGCCAAATTCAAAGAGTAAGGCAGGTCCTAAAAAGTCGGCTGAACGGAAAGAACAAGGTCAAAACCATCAACACATATGCCCTGCCAGTCATCATCTGCACAATTTACAATCACTGTTACAATCACTTGTAATCTCTGAGCAAAGTTCTTTTTTTGTCAAATATAAAACAATTACAGTGAAGCCGCTGTTGGCAAAGTAATTCTCTGCGGTCACAATGCTCAGAAGCAATGTTCATATAATGAGGAAAAATAAGAATCAAGTGACTGCATGTCGCTATCTGTTTTTTTGGTGGCCACAGCAGTCTTTACATCTGTAGTATGCATCACCTGCAGGAGGTGACAGAAGAGGCTTAATGGGGTGGTTACCTGAGTATGCACAGAGTAAAGCAGTACTCTAACTCTCCAAACAATGTTTGGTGTTAAAGGGGCTCTATGCAAAATTCAGATCATATGAGTTAGCTGGGGGCGGCATGGTGGTGTGGTGGTTAGCACTGTCGCCTCACAGCAAGAGGGTTCCCGGTTCGATCCCGGGTGTGGGAGCCCTTCTGTGCGGAGTTTGCATGTTCTCCCCGTGTCAGCGTGGGTTCTCTCTGGGCTCTCCGGCTTCCTCCCACAGTCCAAAGACATGCAGATTGGGGACTAGGTTAATTGATAACTCTAAATTGTCCGTAGGTGTGAATGTGAGCGTGAATGGTTGTTGTCTGTCTCTATGTGTCAGCCCTGTGATAGTCTGGCGACCTGTCCAGGGTGTACCCTGCCTCTCGCCCGATGTCAGCTGGGATAGGCTCCAGCCCCCCCGCGACCCTCAAGAGGATGAAGCGGTTAGAAGATGAATGAATGAATGAATGAGTTAGCTGTTGTCAACATGAAGGTGGCTGAGCAGACGGCTAGCAGCTAAGAATGCCAACTCCATAAATAGTGCTAAATAATGGCAACGCTAATGGTGTTAATCATGGTTAATCATATAAGTGATGGTGTTAATGTATGAACACGATGAGCTAGTCAGTGGGATACACAAACTAGGACTCACACGCACTAACATTCATGCTGGCTACCCCAACAAACAACAGAGAAGCTCAGATTACAATGCAAACAGCGGTAGAGTGACTTTATTCTCTGCTCAGGATGCCATTACTCCACTATATCCTTACATAGAAGTGGAAGTGGAAGTGCCAAGAAACTGCAGTTTGCAGCACAAATGAATGAATGACATCACAGTGGCTACGTCATTTATTTTTATACAGTCTGTGGAGGTCAGTGGTGGAATAACTACTCAAAGCACCAATACAATAATGATAATATTTCCTTTTAAAAAATGCAGTCAGAAAGCTCTGCATTCAATATCCAACTTAAGTAAGTAAAACTACAGCGGTATTATCAATAAAATATATATAAGGACCAGTCAGGACAAAAAAGTTCTGATGCACAAGTCTGTTATCAGTTTTTGGATATTTTCCTTGTTTTGTTTTTGTAAAATGATTGATCATTTTACCTCTTTGGACCTCAAACTGTAGTTTAAATTAAAACTGAAATGTGACAAGGGGTACCAACCATAGACTGTAAAGATGGATGACATGACAGCTCCCCAAAAGTGAAGCCAAAACATCTTGATTCACCCTGGTTGCTAGTTGCAGTATAGGTCATAAACCCCGCCCCATCCATGTAAGCAGATGGGACATGGGCCAAACTAAAAGATCTAAGAATACATCAAATACATTTTACAACCCACAAGATGGGTCCTTTCATGTTAAATAGTTTTCATCACACTGCTGTTTTTTCAAGTATTCGTTTTTCTGATTGCAAACACTTTGGCTCCAGACGACATCATCTGTGTAAGCTGGCAGTGGTCGTATCCAAGATCTTTTGGCTTCACTTATGTATAGTGGGAGTGGGTGGAGACGCATCAATCATCTTTTATACAGTCTATGGTCCTAACCAGTCACAAGAAACTTGTGATCTGTGGGAACCACAGATTTGATTATAACTATATTTCATTTGATTAATGTTTTGATTGATTGATTGATTGATTGATTGATTGATTGATTGATTGACTGATTGACTGACTGACTGACTGACTGACTCTTTATTGTCAGGACAGGTCTGAAATTTGATTTGCATCTCAGTAGTTCCATTTGCAACATTATTGTTTTGACAGGATAAAGTGATGTTGTGGTATGCTGGGTGCCATAATCCTCGAGTGCCATAACTCTTTCTCTCTCTGATCCACTGTCTTGTTGAAGCTAGATCAAATTAATGATTCATAATTGACATATTAATTGAAGCTTAATATTTTAAACAAGTCATATTTATACTGGTTTAAATTTTTTAAAAATGATTATATTTCCTGATCTTTGCTGAGCAACAGTTTTGTGTGAAAGGAATGAAAGGCCTGGCCCATATAAATGCCTGGCCCAAATATAAGCCTGTTGATATCAGTGACTTAAGAAAATAATAACCCGGGCCACCGATTGAAGTTTTATGGTATTTTACTCACATCATCAAAGTAATGTAACTTATTGCATTGGATTACTTTTCAATTGCTTTCTTAACAGATGTTTTAAAGTGGGCAATAACGCCCACACAGTCCTCAACACATAAGTGTATAAATGTTGCAATTAGATTTGTCCCAATGTCTTTTTTTTTGTCCGAAAATATGCAAAAAAAACAGAATTGTTTTATTCAACATATAAACTTTTTATCAAAATAATTTTGTCATATGTAACTTATTTGTAATCACCAACATTTTAATTAGTAACTATAATTTTATTACATATTTTCTTCTCAGTAAATGTAATTGATAAAGGCAACATTTATTTTCTAATTTCATTATGTAACTCCATTACAACTAGTTACTGGGGGCATCAGTAGCTCAGTCCCTTGGGGCTTGGCTTGGGAACTGAGGGATCATACATTCAAGTCCCAATACAGACCAAGTATGGCACGTGGACATGTTGATCGAGGCACTGAACCTCCAACTGCTCGAGGCGCCTGTCCCAGGCAGTCCCCTTGTTCTGACATCTCACATTCAATGCATGTATAGGTCCTGTTTGTGCATGTGTGTGTATTTCAGGCCTGTGTGTATAAGACAACAGAGTAAAAAAGAAATTGAATTTCCCCTCATGATTGATAAAGTATATCTTCTACTTCTACTCCAAAACACTGATCTTGAGTTAATGTAGCCTGCTTGATTACTTTTCATCATACTTGTGCTATTATGTTTTCTGCCTGCTGATGTGCACTGCTGCACTCGTCCTACACGCTCAAAGTATATATGGTCAGGAAATTGAAGAGCTGGTTCTCTGCACAATTTTTGATAACCGTTTGGCCTTGGGTTGGATATCAAATCATGTCATGTCAAAGGGCTAAACACACAATTCATTGGTGTTAATGTCAAAGTCAAGTCTTTTGTGTCTTTGTCAAGTCTAAAGTCAACAGATTCCTGACTCATGAGCTCAAGCAGCTCATCCAGGCATCAGTCTTTTAAATGGTCTCCACAGCCTGTAAGCAGGTGAAAATGCGTCACTTTACATGTTTAATAGGAACTCGATCAATTCTTGTATTTAGTTTTTACATGAGATCCCTGCACATGCTCACCTGTTCATCAGACCAACATGAACTGTTTTCTTCAACTTTAAAGAATGAGCAGTGCTGCTCTGGCTGAAATCCATCTAGATGGTGTCCTTTCTGTTGATTACCACAATTTCACAGTTCATGTGAAAGTCATCTAAAAACCAATTAAAACAGGTTCACGCTACATTCCTCCTCATTTCCACAGATCACAGGGAACTGCCAGCAGAATTAAAAGGTAAGATCTGGTAATTACCTCCAAACCGGCCAAAAAATTTCAGATCTATTATGTGATTTCTCCACTGGGCTTATCACAGCCTTATCAGACTGCAGGCTGATTACCAAGCAAAACCCTGTGATGAAAAATTAGGAAGAAATAGCTAAATGGAGTGTAAAATAACAGAAAACAGCATACACACACACTGAGACATACCAGCGCCCCTCAGGTACTGAGGTGATTGTGGATTCTGGATAAAAACTCCCCAGGGCACCCTCCTTCTCCTGGCAGCAACAGACGGATAGAAAGATGAAAGGACGGATGGATGTGTGGCGAAATGAAAGGGGGAAAGAGTAGATGAAAGAGAGGTCAAGTGTGAGAGATGGAGCGACAGGTTTTCATCATATCTTTTTTGAGGGTGGGGGATTAATGGCCTGTCACCTCACAGCCCTGATTAGCCTGGTTTACTCTGCTCATTTACAACTGGTGATAGCACTTCATGGGTGAGTTGGTCACATCTGGTGGCCATGAGAAGATAAAGGGATGGAGGAAACCACAGACTAAGATGAAGGCATAGAGCCAGCGGCCCACTGACAAAAATGAAGGGAACTGTGTCAACTTGAAAAGATTTGCCTTGACTTTGTGGGTTTACAGGAAAGCTTGATGTGTAGAGGATAGGTTGCTGGTGAGTTATACACTGTATTTAGCCCACACTGACAGCAAAAACATAAATAAAAAAGGAATTAATTCACCTATCCACCTTATTTTTCACGGAAACACGGAGGCAAAACAGAACGCAGCCAGCTTCCGTTTTTTTGTGCGACACTTCCAGTCCAGCACTCTTACCACTGTGTAAATGGGAATCGCCTTGTTGTTTACCTTGCTGAGTTTAGCTATATATATGTATATATCACATTTTTCACGTCACTATATCACCGTTTAGACTAA
>NC_065509.1:4572590-4609779 GCF_006386435.1 Epinephelus moara | reverse complement strand
TTAGCCCGGTGTGTTTTTTCGCTGATTTGGTTCTGCAGGTTCTCTGCTGGTACACTGGAGACGGGGATCAAGCAGTTTGTCTCACTCGGGATAGACTGTGCTTTTTTGGTTCATAGTTTATGATTGACGTGCGATTTATTCGCGTTTAGAGGGAATAAATTTACATTATAACGGAAACGTGGGCACAGTTATCTATACAAAATACACAGACTAACTAACTAACTAACTAACTGATTGACTAACGTAAACAACTGAAAATTGAAAAACAAATAGCTTGCACCGTTAGCTCCGGTAAGGGAAAGCATGAGGGAAAGCGGCTGACCGGAAGTCACGCACAAAAAAACGGAAGTTGATCACTATTTACTTCCGTGTTTGAAAATAAGGTGGATAAAACAGTTTAGAACAAACTGAAGCACCAGCAGCCCAGTCACCAGAGCAAAATATTGGCATTGTGCATTTCTGCAAACCACAAACATGTTACATTTGTACGTTACTTACGTATCATATCAGCGCTTTTTAAGAGATATAGTATGAGAGCTGTATTTGTCATCAAGAGGTGGAAGGGACAGTTGATGGCGTGACACCTAGGCAAGACACGATGCAGACTTTTGTTTGTTTTTTTTCCACAACCTGTCACTGTTTTTTTCCACTAAGGATAGTGCCAAGACAAGCGGTTGTTTTTTTAAGGAGATAATGGCACGGAACCTGGGTATTTTAATCCAAAACTGGATCTTTTCATAACCATAACCATTTGTGCCTAAATAGCATTTTTTTTCTGGTGACGTGGTTGAGTATTAATGTTTATAAAAAAATGTTTTTTTTTCATAGCCCAGGCCATCAGCTCTATCAGTAATTCAGTAATGATAATGTTGTACTCACCAAAATACTTGCCAAGATCTCAGGACATGACAGCATCTTGAAAATAAGTAGAACAGGGCAACAAGCACAAGCTGTCAGACAGTCAGACCAACCAGGTCTCGCACTGAAGTTGCCAAAAACAGTCGCTTGGCATCAGACACTGACAAATAAAGCCTTCCTTTCACTTTGGCATGATACGTGGCTAATCGCCATTATTGTTTAACGGGGGCGGGAGGGGTAGCAGATGGGTCCAACAACCATTTATTTTCACCTGGGAGGCTGGTGATCACTTCCCGTATGATTGTAAAGCCAAAACCTGTTATTTTCTTTTGTCCTAAACCCAACCGCGTGCTTTTGTTGCCTAAACCTAACCATGTGTGTGCATTGGCAAAATTTAACCACATGCATTTGTTATTGAAGGAGGAAAATGTCAATTTGCAGTGTTATACTGACATAGTGTGTACATGTTAAAGGTAGGGTCTGGAGGATTTTCAAAAAACAAAACAAAATATAGACATATACAAATAAAATCCTGCTTAATCATCACCTATGGGCTTCTACTCATGTGTGGTGGTGACTCTGTCTGCAGAGCTCCTGCCCTCTGCCTGTATTTTGATGTTTTTGTGAGCTCGGACCGCTTCTAGGCGGAGATTTCCCCAGCCAATGAGAGAGCGCAGGTGCCGTGCCCGAGCGTGTCTGAGCGTGCACCAGTGCGAGCGTGCCTGAACCTCTTCCGTGAAGCCTTCTTCCGTACCTCCGGCCTCCGTACACCCGGGAGAAATGGCAGATACAGACGTACCCACTAGGGCATTAACAGAAAAGTCGATTTGTCGACGTCAGTGGCACAAGTCGACACCCCCCGGGAGGAGTCGACAAGTCGTGTGTTTTTTCCCTCTCTCTCTCTCTCTCTCTCTGTGTGCTTGTGTACGGAATGCAATCACTGCCTCTGAACGTACGTGGAACGGACTCCGCGGAGGTCCTGTGCGCGTAAAGCTCAGATTTTACGACCGCACAGACTGCGCTCCGCGCACCAGTGACTGCTCGGCATGTATTTTTTACATCACAGGGATTTTTCACGGACATTTTTACAGGAAACTACAACGCGGAAGTGCACTCGACTATGAAAGCCCGAATGACTGCGGACATTCCTCGCGGAGTCCGCTCCGCTAATAGTACGCCCGAGTATGTTCGGGCCATGAGAGTGACAGACACACATCACATGTCAATGTGATGACATCATCAAATGACTTGTCGACTTGACTTAGACTTTATTGACAGATAAGTCGACCTGAAAAAAATCGAAACGATAAAGCACGGGCCAAAACTCGTGTGAATATTGGGGTGGCTTTCACCCGCTTTCAAGCATTGAAGGAGAGGCTCGGCATGTACAGCGACGCGGAGTTAGCCTGCTTTCTGTTGGACAGGTAAATCCCAAATACAGGCCAGTTAGCTTGTGCTAGTTTGCTAATTTATCAACTTTTCCATTACAACAACTGTAATTCCTACGTTAACAGGGACATTTTTTGCTATGGGCAATGTGAGCGACCGCCCAGGGTGCAATCTATGTGAGGGGAAAAAAAAAAAAAAAAACTCGCCAGTTTTCTAGACTACCGCTCATTTCCACGTCAAGTTAGTGGAGTGGGCGCTGGGGCGCCCCTATTATCATGTTTCAACCAGCAGCAGAAAGGAAAGGCGAATCCTGCCAGTTGTGGGTTGAACGGGGGTCACAGACAGAATACGGCAAAGGCTCATAGTGCTCTGCGGCGCAAGATAATGGCTTACCGGCGACAGAGAAGTCCGACTCCAGGTCCAGTATTTTCCTCTTTCATTGGTGTCATGACTGTTCAGTAGTACCTGGACAACCGCGCCGTGGCGGCACACAGGTATGTGGCGTGTCAGAGGAGAAACAAGCCGTTCACATTTCTCTCTTTGTGGCAGGTAACGGTCCACAAACCTCACCGCACTTTAGGGACTGTTCTTTACTTATGAAGGGACTGTTCTTTACTTGTCAGGGGAGGAGGGTGGCTGGTTGATTTTTATTTTATTTATTTATTTTTTTTCGATCCCCCCTATGTTAATCAGTTACTGATGCTGTTTTTTAAGCATGAATAAGTCAATAGGTAATTTATTCCTTTGAAATATCATTAATGTATTATAGAAAAGTGATTTATCTTTTTATAAATGACAAAAGGCACATCTGCCTCATTTTTGCTGTGGTATCGTGATACTACTCAGAACCGTGATACTTTCACTGGTATCGTACCGTGGGTCCCAAGTTTGGTACCGTGACCGCCTCTGCCTACGTAGTTTGTTATGGAGACTAATTCTGACTATCAACCGATACAAATAACTTTACGTTTAGCTAATATATGGCTTGATGTAGTGTGAGGTTTGAGCTTTGAATCATTTTGTGTAACACACAAGTCACATCGGGTTATTGTAGCATTCCCAAACCGATTTTGTAAGGTGACTGTAGGAGACATAGCCAGCAGAAGTTTTGTTAATTTGTGCATTCACGTCTGTAACCACAAATATAGTTATGCAACTTGCATGCATACTTTGAAGCAGCACAATGTCTGGCCGCAAACCTTGTTTTGCTAACTTGCAGGCCTGTTCCTGAATGCTAAGTATGAAAATAACTGTTTGTAGTGCATTTTATTTATTTCGCTGAAGAACTGATAAAACCTACATGTTTTCCTCCTGTCTTTCCCATAGCTATGAGAAGGGCCCCCCAACTTCAACACCCCAAAAGCGTCTCTGTTTTCCCTGTGCCTTTATCCCCATTAAACCTGGACCGTCTGATATGTAAGTCACGTAATATATATCTATGTAACTGCAGTATTCATTGCTTATAAGCTATTTTCTATTTATGTTTTCTGTCTTTGCCTGTCAGCTCTTACCTAATAAAAGTACACTTACAGAAAGACATAATGAATGGATGAAACTACTTTTCTCCACAAGGGAAATTTGTTACCACAGATGTAATTAGAGGATAAGTAAGATTGAAAAAATGGATAAATAAAAACATACCTCTGTGAGATATGACATACGTACAGTAGCAACACAGATACTGTATGTATTATTTTACTGAAAGATTGCCCTAGAGAAAGAACAATCTAAAATTTCATTGAGCGAAGGATAATTGTTCAAAAATTATGATGATAAAGAAGAGCAGGACGACTGCCCGATAATGCTCCTGTCATTTACATGTATGTTTTTTTTAAACAGACAAACGAGCGACATAGAGCCTCTTCCACCTTCAAGTGCAGGGAAAGGGGAACCAATAGAGTGCTTGGAAAAAAGCTTGGCCTAGTTTTAATTTTGCTCGCATGCATTACTATGTCCAGATATTACAGTTACTAACCACAAACTGTTTCATCCCTTTAGTCTGACATCCATGACCATCCAGGAGTCCAATGTAGAGGAGGACCATTATAACAGCCTCATGCATACTGTTTAAGTCTGATTTATTATATACATTTCATGTTGTGGGTCCACTGTATTCTGCATGCAGTACTTTGGGTGGCATTTGTTTAGTAGACTTTTAAAATAAGCATAAAAACATAACTGAAATGTTACAGTGTTACTAAATGTTACTTTCTCTCATATTCATCATGTATCTGAAGCAAACTGTGTTATGTATATAGGATTTGTTGGTAGGACGAAGTCATGCTAACTGCTGATGAGGGACAAGATCTGGAGGAAGAAGATGGTGGTGAGGTCTCCTCTGATGTGCCTCTTATTGCTTTGAGGTTTGTTTTTACATTATGACTTATATAATTCTCTAAATATCACCGTGATGTAATGTTCATAGAGAGGCATTTCACTTGTGTCAAAATAGGACAGGTGGTGCTCTCCAGGCAGCTCAGGTAAACCTGGATGTATTACCAGCTGTCGGGCTGGATGACACAGTCTATGGCACCACTGATGACCCTGAAGACGCAGCTGAACAAGTCCCAGTCACAGATGCAAAAGAGGCCCAGTATGATGACATCATAGGTCAGCCAGCCTACATTGCATACCAGAGCAGTTTGAAGACACTCTGTTCATTCATTGTGCTGCCAATTGATAAGTGTCCTATCAAAGACTGTGTCAGCCAACCACCCTTTGAGGTCAACATCTCCTCAAGAGGTTCAGCAGCCATTATCAATTGGGTAGGTTTTTTTTTGTTTTTATATAGCCTGCAATAACTCTAAAGAGTAAAATATACACTTATTTGCAAAGCTTACATTGTGGCATTTACATTGTACTGATTTCATTTTGTTCAATTATTTCATTTACTTTATCTAAGTGTACTTCTTATATATAATGTTACAGGTCTGTTCAGAAGGACACACTGTCTGGACATGGAATTCCCAACCTAAACTGAAATACAGTATGCAGGCAGGAGATTTCATGTTGGCAGTCAATATTCTGCTCTCTGGAAATAATTTTGCAAAGGTGCACCTACTGTTCAAATACATGAACATGGGCATCGTTAGCAGAAGCACATTCTTCCAGATCCAGAATGCCTACTGCGTGGATGCCATTAAAGATTTTTGGATGTAGGAGAGGGCAGCAGTAATCCAGCGGCTTGCTACACAAGACAGTGTTGTGGCCGTTGGTGAGAATTTCTAATTTATTGGTAGCTAACAGTTATGTGTCACATTGTCTAATAGCTGTATGTTATTACCACAGGGCTCGTTAAAATTATGTCTAAGTATGTATTTTGTTTGGTTTGTCAGCTGATGGAAGAATGGACAGCCCTGGTCACTGTGCACAGTATTGCACCTACACAGCCATGGACAATGAAAGCAAGGACATCATCTCGGTGATCACAGTTGATAAACGAGAACCTCAGAGAAAGTCTGTCCTAATGGAGAAAGAGGCCTTTATTAGGACCATGGATATTCTCATGAGTGAGGTCAACCTGAAAGAGATTTGTACAGATGCGCATGTGCAAATCTCTGCACTTATGAGTAAGTGCAATACGCCAAACCGATGTATTTTCATGGATAAAAGACTCTCAAGTAATGCTTTTCTTTCATCTGAAACAGGCAAGGGAAAATATAAGGACACTGGCATATTTCACAGTCTGGACATGTGGCATGATGCCAAGTTTTGCAAAGAAGACTGTGACAGTAAGCCATGACGCATACACACATGCATTATGTGTTGAATGTCGAATGTAGTCCTTTCATGTGAATACTTTTTAATGAAAATCATTATGTTTGTCTGTTGCAGGCAGGACAGCAACGCAACATGAACATTCTCCTTCTATGGGTCAAGGACATTGTAAACCACTTTTGGTGGTGCTGCAAAAAAGCAACAACCCATCTGCAGTTCATGGTAAGAACACAATAGACACACACAGACATTATATTGAAGTTCATTGTGCATTGTACTTTTGGGCTGTTATACTGTACACACCTAGCAATAATGATCCGTTTTTACAATGTATTGTTTAGTTGACATGAATGTGAGAGGATTGCTTATTTTATCTTCTTTAATTCATTTTTTTATATTGTGATATTGTGAATTTTTTGTAATGTGATGTTGAATGGTTGTCTTTTGTGTGGACCCCAAAAAGAATAGTTGTTGCTGTGGTAACAACTAATGGGGATCCTAAATAAACAATAAACAAACAATAGAAACAGTCATTACATGTAGGGGGTGTGGTAGATTAGCAGCATGTAACACAATAGATTCATATTTTTCAGGACCTTTGGATGGGGATCCTCCATCATGTTGCCAATGAGCATGAGTGGGTCATGGGCAGATGCCAGCATGACTGCCTTGCAGCAGACCGGACAAAGACCTGGATTGAGAGGGGGACCAGGGCTCACGACACCCTAACCAGCATTGTGAAAGACAAACGGTGGCTAAAAAATGTCCATAAGTTCCTGAACTTTAAGTGAATACTTTTTCATTTTTTTTCACATACACAGACACACACATATCCATGCAGCACTGGGAGAGACAACCACAGCCTCTGTGTTTGTGTAGAAAGTCACATTTTCAGTACAAATCATCCCCTTAGGCCCTCCCAAACACAGATATGTATACGTGGACACAGAATTCACCTTTGGATCGTATGTCAATGTCACCGCCATGCTGCATTCTATTGGTAGCCGGAACTGGGATTGATACGGTTTCCGGTCCGGAAAGGTACAAAAGAACGCCCGTCCGTCTCGTCATCCAACTCGGGCAAGGTGCAGGTAGACCGAGTCCGTAGAATTGACGTCACGACGAAGATGGCTGCGCACATTGTGAAGGTAAACAAAGTTATTTGTCCTCAATTTGTCCTCGTATATGCTGTTTAATTAAGCGTTGGTGTTGTAAAAATCATACAAGTACTTTGCAATGGCATTTCTATTTCCACTTTTGATTTGTGTTGGAAAAAAAGTCTGTGCAAGCCCGTTGTAGCCTAAAGTCGTTTGAACCAGCAAAGTCTCCGGTGCTCAACAACCATGCAAACAAAAACAAACTTGCGGCGCGCCGCCATGTTTTCCGGACTGTTGCAATGAAACGGTTTCAGATCAGATGTGTCATACGGTCATATAAATCCGACAAGGAATGACCAGCCTGGATTGCCAAACGAATGCGGCATTAGATCAAGACTGACCCGTGCTGTTGTACCTTTGCTGCTTGTGTGTGTGTGGGGATGTATTTATTTCTTTGGCAAAAGGCTAAAATGAAAAAAATGAAGGCAGTGACAACCAACTTCTCTTTTTCATGCTGCTTAATCATTTACAGATCTACATCCGAGCTGGAATCTTTTCAAAACCATATTTTAATGTATGCATCAAAGAGGTTTTCTTACTCCCCCCGTCTATGAGGCAAGGACCATCCTTGCTGCGCTGGACTACAACTACCACAAGAATCGTCCAGCCAAAATAAACGCACATGGAGAGACTGTGCAAGTTTAATGTATAATTTTATATTTCTGAATAATACTTGTCAATACCATTGTAGTTACTCAGTATGACACCAGAATGTGTCTTTTGTATAAAAATTATCAAGACATTATTTATAATAACTTTTTTTTTTCCAGGATGGCAAACGAGCAAGCTGGACAGTCTAGGTGAGTCTAATAACTAAGCCTATTTGTTTTGCTGTTTTTCAGGGTGGGGAGAGTGTTCAAGAAGAGGTCTAATCGATGGACCTTGTACACTGAAAAAACTCCAAAGACACACAGTTACATTCCCAACCTGCAGAGGCATTTACTGGAAAAGAGGGTGTCATCAGAAGGAGGTCTCCCAAAAGTCATGAAGCAAAGACCCAGTGATTCCCGGAGACTTTGACTTCTCCCTGTCCTTCCACCACCATCGACCCAAGACCTTGTCCAGGCCCATGTCAGCAGAGGTCATGGTATGTCAAAAAACTCCATGCATCACAAATTAGGAGAAGCATTTCAATAATACTTTTCCGTAAAACTGTATTAATGATTTTAGAATAACCTGTCTTAACCACAAATGAGTCAGAGACATTTTTCACAGAATGGAAATGCTCTCATTTTACTCTGCAGCTGTCTACAACATGCATGTTATGTCTTGGGTGCACCTCACAGGTGTAAAATATGCATAGAAGATGGAAACAGTAGACAGACACTTTAGGGTGACATGAAATCTGTTATGCAAGCGTGATGCTGATGTGACATTTCATGCTTTTACCCACTTTAGGACACAAAAGCTCTAAATGTCTGACTTCCCCTGTCTTTTTTTATTCATTGCATATCAAGCTGTGATGATTCATGTTTTTATTTCAGTTTTGAGCGGCCTCACTAAAGTCCTATACTGGTCTCCATAATTGTGTTTCACCAGTTTTAATGTCTGTCTTCATCATCTGTAAGAACTGTCAGATTTTCACACAGTCAGGATGTAAAAGTCTGTGTCCTCCTCCTGTTATTTGAGGTCACCCGTCCTGCATGATATACAGTGTACTAGGTGGCTCACACTTAGTTTATGTCAAAGTTTTGTGTTGATTTAGGGGCTCAATTTGTAATGTTTACAGTGGTTACATTCCCAACCTGCAGAGGCATATACCACAGTAATGTTTCTGTGTTTTATCTGTGTACAATAACACAGCTAAAAACAAGACTTTAAACTTACAGTATCCATGTTACAGTATGAGGTCATACAGTGGGTAACAGACTAACTTGGCCACTTTTCTCACGCAAAGCGTGAAGCATGATACGTGAAGAGTTGAGGGGGGGTGCACTTGGCAACAGTAGCCGCCAGGTGGCAGCAGAGAGCTTGAATACTGCTAAAAGGGTTTAGAGACAATTCCAACTTCAACCACAATGTCAGTTGCAATGAAGAGCTGCGCTGTCCATGAATCTGACAGTTTTCAGCAGTCTTCAAAGCAGAATATACAGGAAGTCACAGAAATGTTTACATCGTGTTAGAGAATAAATGAAATATATCAATCTACTCAAACTTGTCGCCAGTGCTGGAGTTGAGGGGGGGCATCCAAATAAAACGGTCAAAATCGTCCCCCTTCCCATCGCTTGTGTCATTTTATCAGTGAATGTGGTGCTTCCGTCACCAGATTCATCACTAATTCATAAAACATACACAAATATTCAAGTCACAGTTCACATGTACTGCAGCGAATGCTTCTGTAGGATACTGTAAATCACATAACCAGCCACATAAAGAAAGAAAATGAAGAAAATGTAACATTAACAATTCTGCGTAGGGCTGGACTCGATTTCAATTTCGATTTTAATAAGAAGACTTCGTTTTCAAGCCCCAAAGGCCAAGATCTAATTCTAAGCGGTCTGCTGTTGACTTATCTGTTTAAATTTAACACTGGATCACAGTTTAAAATGTAGTTTATATTTATAAATGAACTCCGCCATGGCCTGTTTTAACGATGGACTGCTAATATCCGTCATAAAAAATGTTGAAAATTGCAATAGCCTAAATCAAAATTTTAAACAATAGTATACTGTAAATCGGAATCGCTGTCGGAGGTGGCTGCTCTGAGATGCCTGCTCAGCAGGGCGGGGGCGCTGGGTGCTCACTGACTCATGACTGCGTTGTGTAATTTTATTCAGGGAAAGATAAAAGTGGCCTAAACTTCATTTTGTGGCTATTTTGTCGGGGTAATTATTTAAATTGTGCACCTGTAATAACACCACTTGTGTGGGGTGGATTTGGTTTGTCTGTTTGATCACAGAAACATGAAAGTGCATGCACAGAGACACAGAAAAATGTTTATTTATTCGTTTTGAAGGTATAAGTTGAGGATGAATCTTTCAAAGCCTTTATTTCAATAGCTTGACTTACAATGTGTGAGATGAGGACAGAGTAGGCTACTACAAAATAAAACATTTCAGTTATTTTACAGCACTGCGCTGCAGTGCTTTACGCTTTTTAAGCCTCTCCCTGTCTACGTACCTTTCCTCTTCAGCTGCGACTGTCGCTCCATTTTTCAATCATGTAAGTTACTACAGGTGAGGGAGGAGGGAGGAGGGGGCGCGCGTGCAACGTGTGTGTCTCACACGCATTCATTCATTTTTTCAGCCCTCCTATCAGCTGATCTGGGGTGTGCCCCGCGTCTAACCAATCATTGTACGCCACACATCGTGCAGCAACCAATCACATCTTAGCTGTCAAAACTTAAACCGGTCTCTTTCCTCGCCGTCATCTTTTATATGGCCATGTTTCCCAAAAGCAGTTAAGAAGATCTATTATCATAGGCGCCATCTCTGGGGCTGCAAACTGCAAACTGCAGTGCGCTTGCAGACAAACAGACAAGAGAATACCAGATTTACAGTGACGGTAAATAGTTAGATTACTCATCTAAAATGTAAAATAGGCTACAACATTTAGATATATATTACATTACTGTACAATCGTCTCATAATCACTTTATCCGCCAAATGTATCAGACAGATACACAGGAATTTGATTTGGCAATCAGCGCTAAAAAACTATGACAAACAGACAACAATAATGCACATTAGCTGCAACAAGATATGCTTACATAAAAAACTCCAAGTAAATAACCACAGTGCATGTGTGTAAAAATAAGTTAAAACTATTGATAAAATCATAAATATAAATAGTTCAATGAGTCAATGTTTAGCCAGTGGCTCTGCATGTCGTCTTTTCCTCGCCTTTATTTTTTTCAGGAGAAAGGCACTGCTCAATCCACTCATCCATTGTTAACCCTCCATGGAGTCAAAGTTAAGCTTGGACATGTTAATTTACCTAATTTAGGCTATTTGTGAACGTTGTCAAAAACGGAGGCGCAGCGCAGGTCCGCCGCGCCCTGCGAGCGACACCAATTGTGAAATTGAATTTCTTTATACACAGCATTAGTTTTTAACTTTCACTTATTCTTCTGCAGCATCGGGTAGTGTTAAAGCAGATAAACGAGATCCACACACACACAAAAACAACACATTACATACATAAAACTTTATGAAGAGTCTCATGTTTTACTTGCAGTAATGGTGTTTTAATACTGCTGCGAAAACATCATAGAAATCTTTGGTATTTTATTGAACACTTTCACTGTTCTCACCTAACTGAATCATTACCACTTCAATACAGGTTAAGTAGGGGAACACAACCATTCTGAAGGTAACAGGCAGCCTATCTCTTTCATTCGATGACCGGGGGTGAATGGGGTGGGGGAGGGTTGCGACAAAGCTGAAATGGCCGCGTTTCCCAATAAAGATCGTTGTTAGGATCCATGATACTGTTAATTCATGTTCTGTGTTCATCTGGATTTCTGTGATCTCACAACTAAGAAAATTAACAGTGGTGTGTGTTAATACCAGAAAAATAATAGGCTATTATAATATAACAGACACTAGCGCCAACTTCAGGTCAACATTGGGGGGTCACAATGTTTTCTTATTAAATTTTGAGGTGAAGTAGGAACATTTATTTGTACTTATACACAGTGTGTTAACATAAGATTCAACACAGCTGACGGGAGGAAATGTAGCTAATGGTCAAAACTTTAAATTAAAAAAAATACCAAAATAATTAGGCTACTTAACACCAGCACTGTATTTGATTATTTATTCATCTCTGTTTAACTGTTTTGAATATAATCGCTAATATAAAGAAAACCCGTATTTTCCAGACTATAAATAGCCTATTAGTCGCATCAGTCAAAAACTGCATCATGAGAGGAAAAAAACATAATAAGTTGCATCGGAAAGAGATTACGGCTGTGATCAACAGCGAACTCCAGCTGAGGTTTGTATTAACTTTTATACATCCCTGATTAATATCTGTTTATTTTGGCCTTTATCACTAATCTAAAACTGCTTTATCATAGCCTCCAATACAGTACCTTATCAGATATTTAAATGTGCTGCCCATATCGAAAAGAATGACACAGATGAGTTTATTCATTTTATTGATCAGAGCCACAGCCGCACCAGCGGTCAGCGAGTGGTGAGAGAGCCGGATGAATGTCCTCCGCTCCTTCTGGCACATCACCACCATCACCACCACCACTCGCCAGGACTGTGACTGCAGAAGTGCTGGAGATAAATGTCTCTTCTAGCAACCAACGAGACACTAAAATAAAAAATTTGAACCCGAAAAAGATGAAAAATAAATAAAATGTTTGATAAAACTGTGTGAATTGTCTGTTTCTTGTATTGAAAAGCCTGTATCCGAACATGCACTTACATTTTAGAAGCGCTGAATGAGGTCCAGTCTCCTTCATATTGTACAGTAGGGGAGAATGTGTGTCCTCATGCGCATTTACGCACAACACCAGCAGTTCATTGAATATTATTTTTTTTAATCTCCAGACACACCGATCGTCCAGGTTCATACAGTGAAATTGTTCGGAATGAAGCCGCATCACCCTGATAAACATTGACTCATTGAACTATTTATATTTATGATTTGATCAATAGTTTTAACTTATTTTTAAACACATGCACTGTGGTCATTTACTTGGAGCTTTTTATGGAAGCATATCTTGTTGCAGCTAATGTGCATTATTGTTGTCTGTTGTCTGTTTGTCATAGTGTCATAGTTTGTCATGATGGGGTCAAACGGATCATGTGCATAATTAACCACAAAACAAGCAAAAAGCACAGAGCAAAGAAATGTCTTTTTTTTTCTCCTCCGGTCTGCTGTCTGTGATCTCACAACTAAGAAAACTAACTTTGGGGAATACTAGAAATAATAACCATTATTTGACATGCGGATGATGGGTCTATAAATAGGATAATATAATTAACTCAGGTGGATGCGGGCATTGCATCCGCGCATCTCTACTGTGTACTGCTCAGATGCTGGAAGAATGTGTTTATGTTTCTCATCAATTAATTGCGTCTATATTCATTGACATGATTGTGAAATCATTATTTAATAACACAGAATATAGTTATGGTGTCTTTTGAACACTGGAAATAATTTAAACACTGGAAATAATTTATTAGTCTAAATGTTTCGGGGAAAATTGAAATGATAACTCATATCAAACATATCGTACTACCCTAACCTGTAATCTTCTATTCACAAATAAAACGGGGTCTGCCCATTTTTCCGACAGCCCATTGGTCCNTACACGGTACCGCTGGCAGGGTGGAAATAAGTCAAAGTGTGGAGGAGACGGACCGGGTTAAGCAGCAGACCTCCGAAGCCCTCTCGCCTCTCCCCGCAGTTAGGGACCGTTCTCCAAGGTACCGCTGCTTCTCTTCTCAGTTTCTTTTCAGAAATACACAGTAAACTCCATAGTTTTGAAAGAAAGTAGTGTGGGTGTGCGCAGGTGCAAAGATGCATTCTGGATGGGGCATGAGCGACCGGAGCGAAATTGGAGCGAGAGATAAGGCTCCGCTCCACCTTTTAAAAAAATAGCCGCTCCTCGCTTAACACAAAATCCTCCCGCTCCATGCTCCGCTCCGCTCACATGCTCTGCAGGGGATATGTCTCGTGGATATTTTAACAATGCCCCAGGTAAGGGCTCATTTATGCTCCCTTTACGTACGAAAATGTATACGTCCGTTTCAAACGATGTTACCGTCACTGCCCACATACTTCCATGCGCCCTTTCCGTTAGCATGGATGTTAACCAATATATCCACCAGGAGGCAGCCCAGCATCAAAAGTTTATGACAACAACAAACTCAAAAACAAACATGGCGACTGTGGAGGAGATATTGATAATGTACCTCTTGCATAAAAGACAAAAACAGGCAGCATTGTAGGAGGCGGTGGTCGGTGAGGCCGTTAAATACATGGTGACTGGAGGACGGAGAATTCTTTTCTCTAGTAGCCTACTGCCGATGAGAGAAATTGAATTGTTATTTCTTCTTCGTGTCTCACTAGAGCTACGTATCGGGTAGTGACAGCAACACTGGCCCCACGGTTCCCGGTGGTACTGCTCTGTTTGGCCCATATCGTAAGCTTTATGGAAACGTGCAGAAATACGGACGAAATGAACGCGGAGCACAGACAGAAGGCTCCGTCCGTATCCGTATTTAACGTTGAGCATAAATGAGCCCTAATACAAACATTTGATTCCCCTCATTCTTAATTCTGCTATGAATTGTATTCGCTGTGAATTTTAGTTAGTTTATAACTTTTTTATCCTGTTATTGTAATGCACACTGACAAATAATAATAATGATAATAATAATAATAATAATATAAGTTGACAGAATGGTCTGCAAGTGATTAGAATATTTGACTTTATGGGTATCAAATAAACCAAATCAGCTGTCAAATAAAAATGTTTGTCCAAATGCATTTAGATAAGACTTATGATACTGCATCGATAACCCTAACAACAATTCATGGGACAAACCTAAAAATGTTTGCCAAATCACCAGTTATACAAAAGCATAGTGAAAACACTAGTTGTGACCTTTTGCATCTGTCTTTATAGGTGTTGCAGAGAGGGCCCAGCTGTGAGAACACACCACACCACAAAGATGCCTGTACAATCTCTCAGGGTTACTCCTTTTTAGACTGTCTCCCAATTTGTTATTACATGCCCTTCATTAATTACAACTACAGCATACTTGTGCGAATTGTAATTATTTGTATATGACCATTGTTCTGTAGTAAAAAAGTTTCACATGGATTGTTTGATTTCCTGTGTTTGCACAACAGATTGGTCATGCATGAATTTGTTAATTATCACATGTACTGATAATTAATTCAAATAAGTTATTTATTACAATAACATGGAAAATTTCTACAATAGAACAAGAAAAATACTTACCAGTGTATTGGCCATGGCGGTCAGGGTAACGGTCCCTGATGGACCAAACACAGCAAGAAGGGATGACGAGCCGCACTCCCCGACCAAGAGCACCATGCTGCCAAAATATGTACTGTCTGTACGCGGCATAACGGTACTCACGGTTGTCATTAGTGCCCTGCACGGGCCTATTATCTGGGCCCGGGCCTGGCCCGAGGGGGTGGAGCCCCAGCCTGGCCCGGCCCGACAGGTTTTCAAAATTCTCATGCCCGAACCCGAAAAAAAGCCCAACTTTTTTTTTTTTTTTTTTTCAAACCTCCCATTAACAACATGTAGGCTGTTAATGTTGCAGACATTAAAATAGTTTAATTGGGGTTTCTAGCATGGTATTAAGCTGTATTCATTATATTTTGATTGAAAGGATAAAGTTAAATATGAATTTATTTAACTTAATGACTGTATTCTCCTATTTAGTGAGAATTGTCAACTGTTGCTGCGCACTGTTGCAGTTGCATCGCGCACAGTCACTTCAAAAAACAAAATAATCAATTAAACAACCCCCAAAATGCTTCAAAAACTTTTCTAAATAATCTTAATATTGAAAGGAAACGAAATATACCCAGATAAGGTCGGTGTTTGAAGCATTTTCGAGGCTGTTTAATTGATTATTTTGTTTTTTGAAGTGACTGTGCGCGATGCAACTGCAGCGCCTGATATTGCAAATTGTAGATGGCAGGTCTATTAACAAATAAACACGTCTATCCAAGCCTAAGCTACAAACACGAACAAAACAAACCTTATCACAGTGTTTATGAATGGGATCAGTAAAATATTGTAGCGACCCTGCAGCGAATGTTCTGTTGTAACGTCAATGTTCTGTGAGTGGGGTGCGAGAGTGACGAGGATGAGGGCTGTGTGAGTGCGCGTGCTTGTGTGTGTGGAGCAAGCTGGAGGAGAGAGCAGCTGTGCATGGTTCGAGTTAACGTTACAGCTAAGTCCTTGTTTTGTGGTTGTTTTGGCATGGTTACGGCCAACAGTAACCTGTACTGTTCAGTAACAAACGGTGGTTTGCGGAATAACCGCGTCATCCTTCCACATGTCCTGGCGGACGCTACAATATGATGAGTGACCTGCAGCGGAGAAGGAGAGGCACAGCGGCTGCTGCGTTCAAGTGTTGCCGTTTAAATCGGTTAAACACAAACACACACCTCTCTAATTGGCAGGTTTAAAAAAAAGCCCGAGCCCGGCCCGTGTCCGAGGTAATGATGTGGTAATTGGCCCGAAGCCCGGCCCTCGGGCCCCAGCGCAGGGCTCTAGTTGTCATCCCCTGGCTCCCTTACATTTTCTGCTACCAGCACATCATCCCTGTATTGCCTGCATCAAGGCAGTAAATGGAGAAGTGTGGTAGCAGAGAAATGCAGTTTGCAGGGTCCTGGCCACAGCACAGCTTCTCTCGGTCTGTTGGCATGTCCCTGCATTTGCCACACGTGCACCATGGTACGTCAGGTAGGCCAGCAGGTGGTGGAGCACCATTTCGACGTTAACGCATCAACATCAACAACTAAGCCTGGCTCCCTTGCAAACAGCTCCCTGCCCAAGTCTCTCCACTCCTCTAGGTCCATCTCTTGAAGAAGTTGCTATGGCAACGCAGTTGAGCCTGATAGGAGGGGCCAAATTTGAATGTGTGTTTACAAACAGCAACTGGAAATTCCTCCAGACCCCACCTTTAACAGCCTGAAGTCAACACGGCGTCCCAGAACATCAAAAACCAACGCACCTAAGGTACCTTGTACATCATAACTGGACATGAAAAGTCCATGACCAAATGTCGATATGTGACGAGGTCGGAGTGAGAATGTGTTGTGATATACAATGCAGACACAACAATTCATATGATATTATACAAATTAGCACCCCACAAATGATGTTACATCCTCAACGTACAATTATGAAATTAACATTGTGTTACTGTGGTTAGGTTTAGGTAAAGAAACATGGTCAGGATGTAACACCACGTAAGTTCACATGGTTCCAAATACACATCTCCAAGTGAAAGTCCTGAGGGAAAGACCAAGTTTTTTGACCCACCCACTACCCGCACCTGCGTCCTTGCAAGCACTCAGAACTGCTTTCTTGTTTACTCCTATCAGCACATTGGTCACGTGATCACAGCCTTTCAAAATACGTGGGATATGTACGAATGTGCAATACATTTCGTAGGAAAAAACATACAGTTTATATCAGCTGGAATACATTACATTTGTACGTTTCATATGTATCACATCAACGTTTCTATTGTTTAGTAGTTTATGAGCTGGCTTTGTCATCAGGAGGTGGAGGGGATGGTAAATCAGTGTTGCCAGATGGGAAATGAAGAAATATTGTACTGTCGCTTTAAAATTATCAAAATTATCTAACTATCGTATGTGCTAAAACAACTTGAAAAATCACACGCTAGGACAGTGCATTTAAAAACAAAGCTATTTTATGTGCATGAATGCAAACTCTGTGCTGTTTTCACCTCCAGCGGGAGGCACCCAGGAGGCAACCTGGTCAGATGCCCGAACCACCTCAACTGAACCCTTTTGACGCGAAGGAGCAGCAGCTTTACTTTGAGCTTCCTCTGACTGTCTGAGCTCCTCACCCTGTCTCTAAGGCTGAGCACAGCCACCCAACCGAGGAAACTCATTTCCGCCACTTGTATCTGGGATTTCTTTCTTTCGGTCACTACCAAGAGCGCATGACCATAGATGAGGGCTGGGATGTAGTTGGACCAGTAAATCGAAAGCTTCGCCTTCCAGCTCAGCTCCCTCTTCACCATGACAGGCAGGCGCAGCGCCTGCATCACTGCAGAAGCTGCACCAAACCTCTAATCCATCTCTCCATTCTACCCTCACGTGTGAACAAGACCTTGAGATGCTTGAACCCCCTCACTTGAGGCAGTAACTCTCCCCCAATCCAGAGAGGGCTATCCCGGTTTCTGGCAGAGAACCATGGCCTCAGATTTGGAGGTGCTGACTCTCATCCTTACTGCTTCACACTCGGCTGCAAACCACCCCAGTGCATGCTGGAGGTCACAGTGTGATGAGGCCAACAGAACTACATCATCTGCAAAAAGCAGAGATGCAATTCTGAGGTCCCCAAACCGGACCCCTTCCTCCCCCAGCTGCGCCTCGAGATCCTGTCAATGAAAATCACAAACAGGATCGGTGACAATGGACAACCTTGGCGGAGGCCAACACCCACCAAGTATGCGGACACAGCTCTCACTTTGGTCATACAGGGACCGACCCCCCGTACTCCTGCAGTATCCCCCACAAGACCCACCCAAGGAACACAGTCGTAAGCCCTCTCCAAGTCCACAAAGCACATGTAGACGGGATGGGCAAACTCCCATGACCCCTCCAGCGGCCTCGCAAGGGTAAAGAGCTGGTCTGCTGTCCCACAGCCAGGACGGAATCTGCATTGCTCCTCCTGAATCTGAGGTTCAACAATAGGTCGGAGCCTCCTTTCCAGCGCCCCAGAGGAAACCTTACCCGGGAGGCTGAGCAGTGTGATACCCCAATAGTTGGAGCACACCCTCTGGTCCACTTTTTTGGGAAAAAAAAAGTGCTTTGCTAAAATAGAGACATGTCTCGAACAAAGTTAATTTTCTCCTGATCTGTCAGTCTGAAAAATGCCATTTCAGTGTCAGAATGTTTAGAAGGGTTGAGGCTTGTGAAAAATGGGTCCAGTATTTACTTAGGAGACTATGGGGTGAAGGAAACTAATCTGTACTCATGTTCACTTCTCCTATTGGAATGAACAGACTTAAGACTGCTGAAGGGGTGGAGCAGTTGCGAAACCCACATGACATAGATACAGGAAATGAGTCCAAAGTGAGCTGTGTAGGTTTATCGGCAGACTCTGATGTGGCTCTTTAGCCCCCCTCCAGTGACTCCCTGTGGCCTTGACAAAACAAAACTATATGAAAATGAATTACAGTTATTTTTGGAACATTCACATTTTATTTATCATTGTTGTAGGCCTAAAGTGATTCTTTATTTCTCTTTTGCTTATACACAAACCTCCATAGCCTTGGCTAGTTTTGAGTCTCCCCAGCCAGCCTAATTAGGAATTCCAAATCCAAAAAAAGATAAGCCTACAGAGAAAATAAAGAATTTCATAATGCTTGGACAGATTCATTGGCTTTCACCACCAGTGCTGCAGACTTAAATGACTAGATAATTATAAATAGCCCACTACGGACTAGTTGTGGTAAAAAATATTAATGAATGCTCATAGTAACGGTGAGTTAATAGGCTGTGCTACCTTCATATAAGGTTTAAACATTATTAGCGTCTCCAGAAAGATTATTTCTTTGTTGTTGTTGTTTATTGTCCTAAATTGACTCTTTGATAGTAGAGGTCTCAACCTTTACTCTTCATTATAATATAAGCTTAACAATCTATGCAAGCATGGTTATTTGACAATCCTGTAAACTTCCAAGACCTCCCTGGAGAGATGCTGTAGATACATTTACACAAAGGCCATGGAAAAAAAGTCTTGGATTTCAGACAACATATTACAAGTGAAGAGTTAAACCAAAGCTCTGAGTCATTGTCAGAAACTGATGTACTGACACACAACTGTTTTAGCCACAGAGAATACAGTTTGGAGCAGCACTCAGCATACACTTGCTAATTAGTGTGGAAAAAAATATTGTAGAAACTACTGCAGTTCCCTCATGCTTTGAAACATTCATATTAATACCACATGCATATGCTATGTGAAGACAAGTGTGCTGACATGGAAATATTTGCACATTAATGCATTATTTTGCTTCATTAATTACCTCTTTACCATAACTGTTTAATATATCACAGTGACTGTGGCAGGACATTAGGCAGATCAAGTGCCTCTTTTTTATGTTTTTACTTTTATACATATTTAAAACTAAAATGAATAAAAGATTACTGTCTCTTTGCCAGTAATAGACAAAGAATGGGTTCAGTTCCAGGACCTCCTGGGAGTCAACAACCACTAAGCAACTGTAATGGAAAATACTGTTCAAAACAAATAGACAATACAGAACCTAAATAAACCCAGCACTATAACCCAAGGTTCATTCAACAGTTATGGCACACCACTAAAAATGATTGGAGCATCAGTTTTTGTTACACTATTAATTAAATGGTTGTTGAAATATTGCAAAGAGCTTGAAATATAACAGCAAGTTTTGTAGTTGACACTTGTGTATCTTAGAATATGGGTAGTAAACCCTTGGATCGTCATTCACTTTTTTCAGAAAGACCGATGAAAGAAACACTTAAGGTAAGTCAGTATTTACTTAAATGAGCTAGTGGAAGAGGACTTTAAACAGCTAGCTTGGGGTGGGGTGGAGCTGCTGGGATTGGGGGGGGGGTCACCACTGATTTTGTCGTAATCTTTTAGTGTGTTCACTCCGAACACTATGTGAGGGTTTGGGGTTTTTAGATTTCTGTTTGGCATTTTGCCTTTATTAGACAGAAAGGCTATAGTGTGAAGGGGGGGAAGAGAGGGGATGACATGCAGCAAAGGGCCAGCGTTGGAATCGAACCCATGACCACTGTGGCAAGGACATGGCCTTTGTACATGGGGATCTGCTCTACCAGGCAAGCTATTGGGCACCCCTATGATTCACCCCTGTGATTTGCACAGCAAGATTACATACAAAGTCAATGCTTATATGCAAACAGACCACGCTTGTTAAATGTCACAGCGCAAAGATGGGAAATTTGGGCTTTTCACATATTGGAGGAAGATGAAAATTTTCAACCAAGACGGAGGGTATTGCACAGAGACAGATCAAAAAGGAGAGGTTTCGGGGGTAGTGAGCAAAGCCATAGAACTACCTGGTAAGTTCCAAATTAAGTGTTTGTGAATTGTGTAAGTTATTTTGTTGAGTTGTTTCTCAGCAAAATGCTCTGAGTAATTTAGGCTGGGGTTTTATCGTGGAAAGTAAACAACGAAAGGATTGAAGCGGGGGCGGCACGGTGGTGTGGTGGTCCAAAGACATGCAGATTGGGGACTAGGTTAATTGATAACTCTAAATTGTCCGTAGTTGTAAATGTGAGTGTGAATGGTTGTTTGTCTCTATGTGTCAGCCCTGCGATAGTCTGGCGACCTGTCCAGGGTGTACAGGTACCCTGCCTCTCACCCGATGTCAGCTGGGATAAGCTCCAGCCCCCCCGCGACCCTCAAGAGGATGAAGCGGTTAGAAGATGGATGGATGGATTGAAGCAGTAGTGCGCTACTGTGACAATATTCATTCATTCATTCCATCTCTGTAACCGCTTATCCTGTTGGGGGTTACAGGGAGCTGGAGGCTATCCCAGCTAACATCGGGCGAGAGGTGGGATACACTCTTGACAGGTTACTAGACTATCAGGGAGAGACTAAGAGGGCTGATATATCGAGACAGTCATGCTCCCATTCACATCAACGGCCGATTTAGAGTCATGGATTAACCAAACCTGTCTTTGGACTGTGGGAGGAGGCTGGAGCACCCAGAAAAACCGACACTGACACGAGAAGAACATGCAAACTCTGCACAGAAGAAATCCCCCACTCCGGGGATCAAACCCCCCACCCTGGGTTCAAACCAGGAACCCTCTTGATGTGAGGCAACAATGCTAACCACTGCACCACCATGATCTGTTGTGACAATATGAAAAATAATAAAATGCGTTGCGGTCTTGGTTCACGCTGGTTTAGAGCAGAGTTTACCATGTTCACACCATTTTATTTCAGCTATGAGTTGTACTTTACTGCAAATTGTCACATTTTTTGGGGTCAGGGTGCCTGGGCTCTGCTAGGTGGGTCCGGGGGCATGTCCCCCCCAGAAGAAAATTTTGAACATCTGACATCTAAATGAATTAATCTGGTGCACTTTGAGAGTATCACATCAAGAAGCTAGAATAACAATTTCAATGTTTTTAATGATGAAATATGAACAGTTCACCAAAAAAGGAAAATTTGGTCATCAGCTAATACAAAATGGTTGGGGCCGGGCAATTTTAGGCAATTCTGAGCAACAAGAGGCAGAATAGGAAGACAACAAGAACATCTGCATTAAAATGTACATTTTACATCAGTTGAGGCCTTAACTCACAACCTCTGACACCAAGGAGCATCTTCTATCTGACTGAGCTAATTAGCAAGTGACAACTCATCTGTGGCTTCACAAATTGACTAAGCCAGTCACCAGGATGACAGCAGCTGTCAAGACAGATTTCAAACTGCTGTCAAAAATTCAGTTATCAAGACAAAAATCTGAAAATACACATATTGCATATAGACAGCATGGAGATGTTAATTTGTTTTTAACAATGATTGATGTACTCCATAAGTGAAAAACTGATGTTTAAAAATGTCATTCTTGCATTGACTCCAATTGTTAACATGAGATCAAAATTCAAAATGTTGTCATAAATTCCGTTTTTGAGATAAATTTCTGATATTTGCCAAACATCATCTACCATGATTTTACCACTACAATTTTTTAATGAACATTGAAAACTTATTTAGCAAGAATTTGCAAGTATATGTTTACAGTACCATTTACAGTCAAACATCTTGATGCACTGTAGGCTCAGAAAGAAGAAGAAAGAAAGAACGCACAGGAAAACAATAGAGTCCGGGCAGCTTAGGCAGCCCGGACCCTAATAAAATGTGGTACCTGTAGCCGTTGCTCCCGGTAAGGTCGTTGTGTGGGAGAGAGCACTTACAGAAGAAATGTGACCCGGGTCTGAAGCATGTCGAGCCAACACTTTTTTTCCGCTGCTGCCATACAGTAGTTTCCTGGAGCATGGTGTACAAAAACAAGCACCTGGCTCCTTTAGTTTTTGACACCAGCTACCCTAAAGGCCCGAACATACTCGGGCGTACTCTAAGCGGAGCGGACTCCGCGAGGAATGTCCGCAGTCATTCGGGCTTTCATAGTCGAGCACACTTCCGCGTTGTAGTTTCCTGTAAAAATGTCCGAGAAAAATCCCCGCAATGTGAAAAATACATGCCGAGTAGTCACTAGTGCGAGGAGCGGAGTCCGCACGGTCGTGAAATCTGAGCTTGCGCGCACAGGGCTTGCGGACGTCCGCCCGCGCAGACCTCCGCGGGCGGACGTCCGCCCGCGCAGACCTCCGCGGAGTCCGTTCCACGTACATTCCGCCTGAGTATATTTGGGCCTTAAGGCTTTCCGTCAGCTCCGCTCTCCTCTGTCCAACCCCAGCGCCACTTATTCTTCACTCCCCCTTCCAATTTTGATGTTTCTTCGCCACCTGGCATCCATCCTCGGCTAGCTGCTAGCTTCTACTTCTTCTTATATTATTATTTTCCTGCAGTATCGATGCTACTTGGCGTGTCAAACTAGCTCCTAGCTAATGTCATTCTCGGAATCCATCGGCTGTATTCGGCGTCTGACTTCCAGCAGACAGCGATACTGCCTCTGGGGGCAGACCCCCGATTTTTTGGCATTCTGGTTTCATTTGGGCGGAGGAGGCGAATTGTGACAGTGACGCCAATTATGTTCCGCCTTGTTAGTTCACCGCACGGAGCGTTTAACCTGGCAACAACTGCAGCCAGCTCAAACGTGATTGATCAATATCACGCGGAATACAAACAGCCTACAACCCGAAACCAGGGCTCTTCCACTCTTCTTCCGGAGGCAAGATCTTCTGGGTTTGTCTACAGACTCTACATTCACTGAATGTAGAGTCTGTATATAGAGACTAAACAAACTGCAACTAACAAATCCATTCAGCAGCTCCACCATCCACAATCAGACCCACATGGCACTGCAAAATTACAGATAACAACTCACGCTAACAGCTGATGCTGCTAGAGTGTCAATGTTTTTCAGGCTAATAAAGTATAATGGCAGCAACTTCTTACTGGCTTTTACTAGCCCGCTAGCACTCCACTCTGATATGGTCTGATAGCCCACCACTAACAATTTTGTTCCACCTCATCAAAGAAAACAAAACATACATTTCATCATCGTTTCATTTATCAAAGATCTATTTTTAGCTCATCCATGTCTTTTGACAAACATTTTTCATCATAGTTCATGTCAACAAAATTAACACTGATTCAGCTAAGTGTAGTTTTAAAAAGCGCTAATGGTGGTGTCATCACTAAACTTCACCACAGAGTTCTCTTCATGTCTAGTTTCGCAATCATGGGTGTACGTCATGACCAAGGGGGGCTGAGCACACAGCCCAGGGGGACTCTGATGTTCAACACTACAGTAGAGGAGGTGTGGCTGCCATTCCAAACTGACTGGGGTCTGTCTGTAAGGAAGTTCAAGATTCAGCTTTAGAGTGTCACTCAAGCCCAGAGTGCGAACTTGCCTATCAGTTGCATGGGAGTGATTGTGTTAAATGCTGAGCTGAAATCATCAAACAGCATTTTGATGTAGGTGTTATTTTAAAGGTGTGAAGGTGGAGGGGCAATGAAAATGGCATCTTCTGCCGATCTGTTGGCTCTAAATGCACACTGGTGAGGATCCAGGTTGTCTGGGATGTTGTCCTTGATGCGATGGTGAACTAGTGTCTCAAAGCACTTCATCAGAATTGGAGTAAGTGCTCATCAAGTCTACACAATCCAGGCTTTTTTGGTACAGGGACGATGATGGCTGTCCTAAAAGCAGGTGAGTACACTCTGCTGTGACAGTATGTTAAACCTTTGAACTCTGCAAACAAAATGGTTCACCAGTGCCTACATTGGTATTTTTGGTCATCATGATGTCATTTATTGGAGTATCTTCAAATGTTTCATATCCCTAAAATCTGTACAACCTAAGCTAAAATGTTCTGTATGTCAATAAACCATAATAATTGATAAAGTTTTTTTTTTTTCATCAGTTTTTACAAAATAAAAACACAAAAAATATTGATCCAAAAGATGTTTAAATATAGAAACATAAGCAAAATATTTCTTAATGCTCCAAAAGTTATTTGTTCCATGTACATTATTTAGTTTTTGAGATATGCTCATTTTACTGACCAGAATGGAAAGGCAGTCCTAGTTTCTCTGGCGCTGCATTGTGAGTGCTGCAAAACCATGCAAAAATGCAGACAACGATTTCCCATTACCAGGAAATTCCAGCATAATTACAGCAAAATTTCATGTTTGCACTGCCATAAAGTAAGTTAACGTAAGATCATGACGTGATGATGGGGGGGGAAAGCCTAAAGTCCAATTCAGACCAGTGATTCACAATGAGACGAAAGTGTTTCAGAACACTGTAGAGAAAAGTTGCAGTGGTGTGAACTGGCTGTTCTGAGCTTGATTTAAGTTGGGTGATGATGTTACCTGTAGCAACAGTAAGCTGGCCAGCAACTGGTTTTAGAATATAACGCCAGTCACCTGTTTCAACAGCCAATCGGCTTGTAGTGAAATCTGCTGGTTGAGTCAAAATGACCCCAGCCTGTGTTTGCTTTTTGTGGCAGGTGCTTTGTCCCTGCCGAGCCCTCTGTTTCTATCCTTACAGTGTGGCAGTGGACAGTGGGTCACTGCTGGGTCGCTGCTGCTGTTCACTGTATGCGTTTCTCCCACAGCAATTATGGGGAAAATCTCAGGGAAATTACGGCATAATTACCACAAAATACCACATTTGCACCGCCATAAGGTAAGGTAACATGAGGACAAGATGTGATGACAAATATTCTGCCTCTTATGGTTCTTATTTTAGATTTATTTAGAAAGGATCATGAAAACAACAATCTCCTGCAGTTATGTCTGTTTTTAGAGGATCAAAAATGTCAGTGATGATATCAACTACCTGCTTGGCACATGTTCTTAGTACTCGACCTGGGACGTCATCAGACCCAGCAGTTTTACTCCTGTTCACTCTCAGCAGGGTTTTTCTTACATCAGCTGTGGATACTAACTGCAGGTCCTCTGGAGGTGAGGCATATTTGACAGCTGACTGCTGCTGCAAAACATGTAGCTGTCCTTTTTTTTTTTTAATCATAAAAACCACAAGCACCTTTAACAGTGTACGAAGTAGATGGCCAAATGGACTTCCAAAAACTTGTGAAAGTCAGAGCAGACAGACTGAAAAAGATGCTTATGGGAAGAAATGAGGTTCCAATTTGGAGAATGGCTCGTCTGATAAGAAAAAAGAATCACAACAATAAGTGAGACAGAGAAAGTGGAGATTAGGCAGTGAAAAAGATAGAGACAGAAGGAGAGATTCACAGACAGAATATTCAGAGCATCTGTTGTCGAAGCTGATGATAATGCCTCATTATTGTAGTCATTAGGGAAGCAGAAAATGACAGAAAAAGACGGAGCGAGAGAGAGGAGGAGAGTAATAAGGGTACAAAGAGAAAAAAAAAAACCTTACGAGATACATGCACAGTACAGGCTGAGAGATGGGATGGAGAGTTCACCTACTTTTTTTTATTTGGAATAGAGTTTACCATTTTTAAAGATAAAATAAAGCTTTATTGATCCCTGTGGGGAAATTGGCTTTCTACAGCAGGTTATAGGGTTCAGCAGGGAAATAGAAAACTGTAATATGAACCCTGAACTAAGTATGAAGTGGGCAATAAAAACAAACTATAAAAGCAGAGCAAACAAAACATTGGAAGCAAAGTAAAGGGGTAATTATATACATAAAAAACATCTGCAGGGTTATGTAAACATATGCTGCCAAAGATGTAGAAATATGTTTAAAAGGAAGTAACATGAGTAGCATGGTTCCTTCGAGTTGATATGTGTGTAACCCACTTCTGATAGGGTACACAGAGTAGTTAAATAGTTAGGACCAGTGTCTAGATTCGTAGCTAGATTCGTAGGAGGGATTTAAAGAGAGAATGACAGACACAATAAGTAGCTGGAGCCAGATGATGCATTAAATGTAAAATTCTATTAAAGGCACTTTGGAAAAATAACAAAATAAAATATTTGTTTAAACCAACAAAATTGCACAGTTCACTTTAAATAACAGTAAATGTCCCTTTAATTGAAAAGAGTTCAATGCTCTTTTGTTCCGTTCCTTTAAGTTCAGTTCAGCTAGCATCAGTCAGACAGTCAATTTCAGTCAAGCACTTTTTATATCAGTCAAGTCAGGTAGTGAGGTGTGTGACCTTTAGTCCTACCACAGAGGTGAAAGGGGAAACGACGGGAAGGGGGTTTCCTCCTTGGGGCAAAGGTGCTGTCACTCCAGCTCCTCGGATGAGGAGATGCTCAGTTTCACAATTGGCTCGCCATCTCTTTCGTCAAGAAGAATCTGAATCCACATCCAAATCTAGGGGTTCTCTCCAGGGAATCTCAAAAACCTAGCCTGTGCAGAAACAAGGCTATTACTCTCTGGGTTATGTCTGAGTTCCTGTCTCTTATGGCCGTAATAAAATCACATCAAAACTATTCAAACACTACTGTAACACAATAGTGATTAACTTCATGAATTACTGTTCAGCATTTCTCATGAAATATTTCATCCCTTTTAACATAACTTATCTTTTTAACTTTTTAACCATGAATTATGATTATTTAACATTTTAAACATTAAATTATGATTATTTAACATTTTAAACATTAAATTATGATTATTTGACATTTTATCCATGAAACTGACATGTACGTATCTTTTTTTAAATCATGAGCTGAATGACAGCACATCAGCATTGATGTTACACATCACACAGTAGTTTTTCTTAACCATACAGCATATTATTAGCACTGGTGGTGCATAACAGGACAGCTATGCTGCAAGTGTACCCAGTATAACATGAAAAGAATACAAAAAATAATGAATCCACCATCAACAGAAAATAATCGAATTATTACTCATATTGTATATTTTTCTATCAAGTTACCAATGCAAAATATATGCTGCTTTAACACTCTTCATATCATAGCAGTGTATAGAAAGTCAAGTTCACATATTAGCAAGGACACAAACTTTCTGCAGGACCTCATGACCTCACATTGAACTCGGCACGCAGACCTGCTACCATTGTTAGCTGCAGTTAGCCACATTAGCTTAGCTCGGCTCCACTCACCAACACACTGCCAAAAGTTGTTAAAACTCCTGGCGCACAGGTCCGTGGATCCGGTCGGTCACTTCACACTCAGACTTATGCTTAAATTTATAAAAAAGACACTAGTTTTAGTTTTGCTAGTTATCAACTCATTTAGCAATATGTCTGCTTCATCTGCTGTGTCGTCTCCGTGCTTCTGAATGACGGACTGCTACGTGAAGAGGGTGGGACTTGACTCTCCTCTCCAATCAGAAGTCTGCATTGGCTGATTGAACCAATAAGAATCAAGTATAGGTAGTACCTGTGATTGACACCTTAATTAGCAAACAGAAAATAAAATGTACTGGAATGAAATAAATAATACATAACTACTGGGTTACATATGTAATAAATAATATTTATTTTTAATGCAATACAGCATCCCACTTGTATGAAGGTAGGCTATGAGCTCAACAGTGGCAGTTCTAGCACATTTGGTGCCCTCCGCTAGCCTCCCATTTACATCTTCTTGTAGCCAATCATAACAGGATAGGCCCTGGGTGGGCCTTTATCTCTGTTCCTTTCAGGTTTTTGCATGTATGTGGGTATCTGTATATGTGTGTACCTGTGCATATGTATATTTAAAGAAAGGAAAAGTGATGCTTGGAAACACATCACTCAGGAAATGAACTACATCATTCACCAGTGTAGCATAGATATATATACGTAGATGCCGCATTCAATGGCGCTCATCATTGGAGCGATACGTCAACGTGGCCGCCATCTTGCCCATGTGGAGCCGCGCTGCCTAATGCACGTATGTCTACTGAGGCAGGAGACTATTTATGATTAAAATCATCATTACTCGCTGAATTCTCAACCGCTTTTTCATGCAGTTTGGTTTGTTACAATTGTCAGACATGTAGTTATGATACAGGATACTTGGTTAAATAAAAAATGCACTTGGTTAAATAAAAAATGCAGCTTTTCATACCAAAATATTTGATCTTATGTAGATAAAGTAACTAATAGTTCTACAACACATTTAAACTAAACTTTCCCCATGTAATAAATATTCTTTTTTCTTACGAGATGTACAATGCCCACCATGATGTCATTTAATTATTAATTTTGATTATAAATGTTTATTCACATTTTAAGTCACACAATGTGCAAAAAATAGTGTATCAGCAGGGTTGTGCCGAGCTGCAGTGTAGTTACACATTCTGATTAACAAATGTTGGTTTTGTACAAGTGAAAATAAATGACTTAGAGCTGCATGTTTACACAACATTTTGCTTTAATCTCATATGTATAACACCACAGTGCTCATGGGAGCCTGGACATTATTATTATTATTAGGTCATATTTACAAAAAATATATACAGTGTACAGTAGTATTATTTTTAGGAGTCCTTGCAGAGATGCTCGGGAAAATTGAATACAGAGGGAGTCACTCCGTCCCTTAAACGGACAGTCTGCCCAGTCCTGTCGAAGTCCTCAGGTCTGAAGTGACAGCTGCAGATGACTGAGGAGTCACTCGGCACAAAGTCCTTTCTCATCACTGCTGCTACCCATGCCCGTCTTCTATCTGTGCTTTTTGGGAAACTACACACAAAATAAGTGTGTCAGAAAAACGCAGTTCCACATAATTTGTAGTTACAATTCAGGCCTCAAGTTAACTACTAACGTTATACTGCATTATGTCACGTTGGTGCCATGAAACAGATAGTTGACAGTTTGGAATAACACATACACCGACATAGCTGTTTGACAGTAATATTATATAAAGGTTAACCTTTTTTCTTTAAGTTGTGTGACATAGCGTTAGCTTAATTTGGCATTAGGACCAGATCAGGACAGTTACTTTACTTGATTAGCTTAAAAGAAGGATCACTTTTTGAGATATATATCTCATTCAACAAGTTCGTAACAGTAAAATATTGTAAAACAACTTCTTACCTGTGGAATGTTATTCACTTCTGCTTGGTTTTAACAAGCAGAAGGGTCTGAACCGGTCAGAGCACCTAGGCAAGATGGCGGCGGTAGTGACGCAGCCCACAAGCCAGGATGCGGCATCTATCTATGCCAGTATAGAGTCAACATGAAATGCTAACTGCCCAATCAGAACTTCTAATGTAATTTGGAGCTCAACACAAACATGCATGTGAGCTTCAAGCTTGTGGGAGACAACATATGTTGTGCCTCTTTGAGTATTTGTGTGAACAGGTGGTTAGTTTAGCACCATAGCATGCTTATAGCTGGAGTAGATGATGGGAATTTAGTTTGCAGGTATTTGGGCATAAACCAAAGTGAGGTGGTCGATATGAATAAAATCTTTGACCATGATTTGTATAATTTTATGTGATACATTACATTTTCTTAAAATGAAACTGAAGAAAGTTTTATAGATTAAATAAGTAGATGAGAATGTCTGTTGTTGGCTAAAACAGCAAACAAATGGCAAAAACCCAGGGTCTTTAACAAGCTGAAGTTTTAAATCCTCAATTATTTACATTGCCAATGCCCTCAATGCCCAAGAGATATTGATGGAATAGATACTTCAGTAAAAACACAGGCAAAACCTCAGATGGTGCTCAATGTTTTATCATCTGACAGTGTGTTTTGTCATACTAATGTAAGATTTAAAAGTTAAGTTAATTTATACATTTGAGTTAATTTACCAAAAATCTATTTACAATGTTTACGCTGTTAATTAGTTATATATTTGTGCTTTATTATTTACATATTTACAGATTCAGATATTTACACCAGCATCTTTTGAAATAGTTAAAACAGTCTCTTGAATCTGCTTCTGTGGTTTTACCTCATTATAGTTACATTTGCCCTGGTCTAGGTCATTCCTGGCCTCTGATCGGTTGGGTTAGTCACATGGGTGTTAGAGACAAGGACGTGTAATTGTTGTTGTGATTCTGATGCCGGGAGCCTCAGTAAAGTTCTGCTTAAAAGTCATCTGTCTCAATCCTGCTGTTTCCTCTTATGAAGAGTGTCCGAATACCACCTATCGAACCCTCATGTTACACTAACAAAGTATTGAACAAATAAACATTTTGACCTGACGATGTCATTAGATGTAAAGCTTGGGGACGTTACCAGATGTTACCATATTGGGAGGAGAAGGTGGAGCTGTGGAAGAGCGAGGGGTGGATCTGATTCATAGGCTGTAGTGACAATTGGCAGACAAAATTGACAATTGAAAAGAAAAGTGGAAATTGACAAAATTTGTAGGGGTCAGTTATGTAATAATTCCCCCTCTGTATAGTTGCCATGAATGGGGGGACTAGCTGTAGAGACCATAGACTGTATAAGGATGGACAACATGTCTCCACTTCCTCCCACTGTACAGAATTGAAGCCAAAATATCCCAAATACGGCCGCTGCCATCTGGCATATTTGGAGCACAGTAGCAATCTCTGTGGTGTTGAGGTCCTGCCCAAACATCTATCCTACCAATCGAGAGCAGCACCATTGATCATGAGCACACCAGTTGGCACACACAGCTGTCAATCATAGCATAAAATTAAAAAAAAACAACAAATTTATGAGAAAAACGAGCACTTGAACAAACGTCAGCATGATAAAAACTACATAAATGACAGAAACCATCTTTGCTCCATATGTTTATCTCTGCTGTGTCGCCTGTTACCTGTTACCCTGCATGTTTCCCGGTCTGAAGATTTTTGCCTAGTCCCTTGGTTTTGTCTGCCTGATCTGCCGGCCTGCCTGGTTTGTGACCCCTGCTTGTTTTTGGACTGATTAAAGAATATTGGACTCTGCTCCTGTCTCTGAGTTTGTTGAGATATTTCACTCAACCTTAATGGTGGCACTACAGGAAAATGGGACCACCACAGTCATTAGGATTCATCATCCAGGAAACTATGAATTTTTAGCCCAAATTTTGTGACAAACCATCTTGTACGTGTTGAAATTGGAGACAAATTCAAAATGTAAAATCTGTAGGTTTTATTCTCTACTGAACGTTAATGTCCGAACCAGATGTCAAGGCAATCCATCCAGTAGTGGTTGTGACATTTCGTGGTGGACCAACTGATCAACTCTGCTGTCCCAGGTCCTTGTGTACTTGTTGTTGGTTTGTATCATCTGCATGAGGACATGGGTGTTACAATTTACGATCCTGCTGACTTCATCGTGCTATACCACCAATAAACAGTTGGTGGCAGTAATGTGTACACATAAAAGGAAGTTATATGTCGCCCAGAGAGCATTCGTAAATGCCAATGTGATGGATGGCATTGGGAAAAGAATGGAGACAGAATAAAATGGCCTTGTACAGCCTTTGTAGTCTTCCAACCATTCAAAACACACACACACACACACACACACACACACACACACACACACACACACACCTTTTTTTGACTGTTTACAGTATCCCCATTATCAGCCAAAAAGCAATTGGAATATATGGAAGAGTATACCCCTTCCTTACCCTCTAACTTTCCCATCTACTTAGTAGTACACTACTCACTAATCTACATAGTAGTACACCCACCTCATATATATTCAATGAAGCCGCAAATTGGGATTACTGTATATTGAAATACCAGGAGATGCAAAGTACATGTTCTGCAGTGTGTTTTCCTCAGTTTGCATTGTGAAGATCATACAGTCTCTGCACTAGTCTGCACATGTAAAAAACAAAACATAATTTTAGTGTTAAAACAGTATCTGATCCTGATCGTCAGTTATGTTTCTGTGTTTTCATTGCTCCTATAAGCTGCAGGCCTGTGTGTGGAGTTTGTCAGAGAGATGAATTGCAGTGAGCTGTGGAGTGAAAAACAGCCTTCCAGTCTGAGTGATAAGATGCCCTGTGCCTGTCCGTCTCCACAGCCACCCAACCTGATGGGGAGAGGGAAGAAAAAAGTTAGAAATCACTCTGTCAGCTCTCTGGCCCTCACCGTAATGGCTCTCAGAGGGGTGATAAGGAGCATAGAGTTTCCCAATGAGAGAGGAAGGTGTGGAAAAAAGAAGTGGGGGAAGGAGACACAACTGTGTGTGTATGCGCATGTGTGTAAATTTGCTAGCAATGCTGGTTTCAACAGCCCCCAGTCTTCTGTCCATACCCTCAGGACTGGGTCATGAAGACATAAAGATGGGTGAGGAGAGGAGAGTTTGGGTGCAGGGGAGCATCACAATTTATTCCAGGTAGGATAAATCTGTTTGCATGTTCATGTATATTTACAGGTACATAAATAGATTGGTGTACTGGTGTAGACATACATGCATGCAGTAAGTGTAGATATGAATTCAAACACATTCATGTACAGTGGTACGCAAAAGTCTGGGCACCCCTGGTCAAAATTTTGTTCACTGTGGGTAGTTAAGTAAAAGATGATCTGATTTCCAAAAGGATTGAAGTTAAAGATGACATTTTCTTCAATATTTTAAGCAAGATTACTTTTTTATTTAAATTTTTTACATTTTCAAAATAACAAAAAAGGAAAAGGGCCTGAAGCAAAAGTTTGGGCACTCTTTCAGTTCTTCTCTGGGGGATTTACACCCATTCTTCCTGCAAAAGGCTTCTAGCTCTGTGACATTATTGGGCCATCTTGCATGTACTGCTCTTTTGAGGTCTATCCACAGATTTTTAATGATGTTTCGGTCGGGGGACTGTGAGGGCCATGGCAAAACCTTCAACCTGCTCTTCTTGAGGTAGTCCATTGAGGATTTCAAGGTGTGTTTAGGATCATTGTCCTGTTGTCGAAGCCCTCCTCTCTTCATCTTCAGATTTTTACAGACTGTGTGATGTTTGCTTCCAGAATTTGCTGGAATTTATCTGAATCCATTCTTCCCTGCGAAATGTTCCCCATGCACTGGCTGCAACACAAGCCCAAAGCATGATCGATCCACCCCCATGTTTAAAAGTTCGACAGGTGAACTTTTCATGGAATTCTGCACCCTTTTTCTCCAAACATACCTCTGCTTATTGTGTCCAAAAAGTTATATTTTAACTTCATCAGTCCACAGGACTTGTTTCCAAAAAGCTTCAGGCTTGTTTCGATGTTCCTTTGCAAACTTACGATGCTCAATTTTGTGGTGAGGACACGGGAAAGGTCTTCTTCTGATGACTCCTCCACAAAGGTCATATTTGTACAGGTGTAACTGCATAGTAGAACAGTGACCCACTCCAGAGTCTGAAAAATCTTCCTGCAGGTCTTTTGCAGTCAAACAGGGGTTTTGAGTTGCCTTTCTAGCAATCCTACAAGCAGCTATCTCAGAAAGTTTTCTGGGTCTTCCGACCTCAGCTTGACCTCCACAGTTCCTGTTCACTGCCATTTCTTAATTACATCCACAAACTGAGGAAACAGCTTCCTAAAAACTCTTTGCTATCAAATGGCCTTCTTTGGAGAATGATTGAATGATCTGGCTGCTGTCGTGACAGTCTTCATTTCACTTTTTAATTTGGCAGTAATGATGTATTTGTCTCTGGAAGTGATGAACCTACAATACATTTTCTGCTGAATCGCAGATCCCTTGGCTTTACAGAACTTTAAAGTGAGTTGCAGCTCATTGTTTAGCTGTCTAGCTGCAATGTTACTGTTCTATTTTTAGAGAAAATGCTCCGATAAAGTCATTGTACACCACCTGCTCAGCAGCAAATAACAAAAAGACATAGTTAGAGACTAGCTGGTGAACAAAGAGCCAGATATTTTTCTCAGGAGGTGGTAGTAGAGACTAAAATCAGAGCTAAAAGAGAGTAAATAGCCTATTGGACTTATATTTATCTAATAAAAACAAATATGACTTTAAATAAATTCCGATGTTGCGGTTATACTGCTGGATGTGTAGATAAGCAACTGTTTACTAACAAGATCATTATATAAACCTAAAAGGTGATGATTTGTCAAGTTGTGTTTACAACTTGTTTTTGCCGCCCCCAAGCAGCCATAAAAAACATATTGTTATTGCATGTTTAACTTTTGCTTCATTTCATTCATGGCTGACTGTCAGCTCTCCAGGCTAATGCAACACATTGGCTACACTCGCATCATTGCGTTCATTGACCATTGCTTTTCTATGTGTATTGACAAACAAGGATGCAGACCATTAGTACAGCCAGTAAAAAGTAGAAAGAACCTCTATAACCTATAAATCTCACCCAAGCCTGATGCTTCAGTTAATGCATTGGTTCACACTCATCCCTAAATCCCCTATGTTGTTAGTTGATGTAGGTATATAAAAGCGAGAGTTTAGACAATATAAATGTAAATATACATTTTGCTGTTGCCCCCATCCATAGCAGCACATTGCTTTACTTCATTCCCGGAACTTCTGTCTGTTTCTCCAAACTGGGAGCATGCCGTCCGCCATCAACCATAGGTAATACACTGACTATAAGAAGGTAAGTGCCTCACACAACCCCACTAAAAAAAGTCATACTATCAAGTTAACTATGCAATAAAACTGTCTGATTACAATAGTAATCATGATGTAGATGACGGTGCAGTGAACGTACAGGTCACATCTGGGCTTTAGAGGAGTAAACTCTGTCATCAGTTTAAACTGTATAAATATCCTCACCAAGAAGCCAGGCACACCGTCTGACATCATATGCTGATATTTCTTTGATATTTTAATACTAAAAACAATTTCCCATCAGGTGTTGTACACAGTGGGAAAGCGACAGCAGAGTAGAAATGCTTGGCAGTCACCGAAAATGCTTGAGGCAATGTGTTCAGCTTGATCAAGGTGGAAAGGATGCCTTCGCTGTCACCTTCTACATCTTTCTCAGTCATGGAAAACAGAAATTTAGCAAACTGACACTGTGGCTCAAGAGTGGCTATATCGATGTGACAGAACCTGTCAAAGTGGCCACAGGGCCTGCAGATAAGGCTTGTACCTACTACAGCAGGACCTTTGATGGTCCTGTAGGGGAAACTTCAGTCTCCAAGAAAGCATTTTTATGACTGCACAGCTATGTCAAATTAAGAAATAGGTGCATTGTACACTATTTTATATGTATTCCCTCATAATTCAGCCTGACAATCAGTACTTTGTTCTTTGGAAAGTTAATATAAAACTTGTTTGAGCCATTTGCACCCACACAACACGAGTTTGTAATGTACAGTACCTGCCAAATCATCTGTTGGGTTCAATGAGTAAATATGGAGTTTCCAATTAGGTTTTTTCTATAGCCATTGTGGAGCATATGTGAAGATAATCATTATAGAATTTCAATATAAATCCATGCAATCGAAGCAATCAATTTCATGAGCACATCCCTCGGGGAAGTGAATCACTTTTCTTTCCAATAAAGGCTTTTTTTCTGCCATGGCAACATTGGTTTTGTCAGCGTAGGCGTCATATTTTCCAACAGTGGATTCAGTATCTCACTTTAAAACAAAAGCCTTCAAATAATTGCATAATGCAAGCTGGATTACCTGTGATAATCCAATATGCTTAGCGTCTGACAGCTGTGACAAAGCTCGGAGGCAGTAATGTGATCAGTGTGCTGTAATTGGTGTAATCATAAAAATAAATCTCTGCATACATTTTTTTCTCATAGAGGGAAACCTTGTCTCATCTTTCCTTTGGAAAACATATTTGTGTAAAAGCAGCTATTATCAGAGGAAGCCCAAGTAAGTTGTTGCTTTTTCTAAAAGTTAGGATATGTTAAGATGTTTGTCAGTGTCTTGACACTCTCCATCATTTACTGAAATTCTATATACCTAGAAATCTGTTAATGAGTCCTTTCATGTTCAAGGTCAACAGTAACTCTTTTAAGTGAACAAACAAGAACATCAATTACAGACCACTAGTGACTGTGATGGCAGTGTGTCTGTGCAATTATGCACAAGAATAAAGGCCTGCAGTAGTTAACCTAAAACTCTTCATCTATCTTAAAGGGAAATTTCGGTTTATTTCAACCTGTCTCCTATCGTCCTAAATTTGTTTCAAGTGACTAGTGACATAAAAATAATAGTTAGCATGTTAGCCGTTAGCCTAGATACAGTTAGGGCGCATAGTAGCGTCAGACCTGTTAAAATGTAAGTGAACGGGCAACCTTCAAGTGCAAAGTTAGTCCACTAAACAAGCTTTTTCTCCACAAAGACCGCCTCATATCGTTAGGATAAATGTCAGAGAACATATAGAAAACGACATGTAAACGTGTTGTCTTACCTTACCGG
>NC_065509.1:4564754-4572156 GCF_006386435.1 Epinephelus moara | reverse complement strand
GACTAACTTTGCACTTGAAGTATACCCGTTCACTTACGTTTTAACAGGTCTGACGCTACTATGCGCCCCGGCTGTATCTAGGCTAACGGCTAACATGCTAACTATTATTTTTATGTCACTAGTCACTTGAAACAAATTTAGGACGATAGGAGACAGGTTGAAATAAACCGAAATTTCCCTTTAAGCCCTTTTTATACTACCTGTTCAAGGTAGGAATATTGCGCCATTATACTGCTTCGCCGTTCTGTATGTCAGGTACAGTTGCGGAATGGGGAGAACAAAGCTGCTATGGGAGGTAGTAACAGCGTCGAAACTGTGTCTGTATAAACAGGACAGCTGGCAGGATGGGGACATGGGCGGCGTGGTTGTGACATTTCAATGACGTGTTATGCATGAGACTCACTGTGGGAGATTTAAAATGTAGCTGGTAGCAGTTAGAAGAAAGATGAAGAACAGCAGCAGTAAATGTCCAGGAGCTCCTTACCCTCCAAGCAGATGACCAGATCAGCCACCATAAAACAAGCTTTGGGTTTAGGCAACCAAGGTTACTGTGGTTAGGTTAAGGAAAAGAAACATGGTGAGAATGAACCTTAAATGACTAAAAGTGTACACAGATGTGAACACATGACTCCAGGGAAGTCCCTGGCAAAAGTCAATTTTTTTGTGACCCATCCACCAACCCAATCTGCCTCCTTACAAGCACCCAGGACTACTTCCTTGTTTACTGCTGTCAGCACATTGGCCACGTGATTGCAGCCTTTCAAAATGCGTGGGGTATGTATGAATTTGGGTGCACTGCTTTTTGTAGAAAAACGTACAAAAAATTTGTGACAACAGCCTGAGTATATTATAACAGTGTCTCAACTCAACACTGTACACCAAGCAAAAATTAAAATGCAACACTTTTGTTTTTGCTACTATTTTTCACAGGTTTAAGCTAAAGATCTAAGACTTTTTTCATGCAGTCAATAGATATATTTCTCTCAGACTATGGTCATAAATCTGTTTAAGCCATGCTAGTAAGCATTTCTTCTTTTCGAAAATAATCCATGCACCTGACAGGTGTGGCATATCAAGATGCTGATAACAAACTAAACGTTCATTTTACTACTGTTAGACGTTTCCAATGTTGTTTCCTTGAATTTGGCAGTACATCCAACCAGCTTCACAACCACATAAGTCAGTTACGATGACAAATGTTTTAGTGCTGCACGATTTGGTAAAAATGTGCGATTGTGATTATGGTGGACAATATCGCGATTTGCGATTGCGATTACAATATAATTACAATAAAATGTAATAAATAAATGGTATCATGAGTCTTTTTGCTTGATTCAGTGTTTCCCCTACATTATATTAGGGGGGCACTGACCTGACATAGTTATTGTTATGGACAGACTAAATGACCATCAACAGACTGAGCACAGTCAAACACGCTGCTCACACAGCAGCGCAGCACGGAACTGTACATACAGCGGAGCGAGCCTGTGTTGCGTTCAGGCGTTGTCAAGTAAATGACAAATTCCAGCGCCATAGCACAACACAGCAGCATGTCAAGAGGGCCGAACCCAAGCAAAATTGCTCAATTTTTCATTTGTTATGGAGTCCATGATTTCCCTGTGACACTTACAAATGTTTGCTTAATTGTGCTTGGATGTTGTTTTATGAGGCTCTGGCGGCTTTCAGTTGTCTCTTTGTCTTTAACGTTACACGGCTCGGCTTTCTCTCGCATGCACTCTTCCTACTTTTCCCTGTGCTGTGCTGTCTCAAGTGTTGGTATAAATTGGTCGTGTTGCCGCGGGACGTGGCGACTTTAACTTTTAAACTTTTACACAGCACGTCTTTCAGGTACGGCGACGTTGAACAGAAAGACGAGCTGTGTAAACGTTTAAAAGTTAAAGTCGCCACGTCCTGTCTCAAGTGCTGATATAGACTGGTCGTGTTGCCGCGGGAAGTGGCGACTTTAACTTTTACACTTACACAGCACGTCTTTCTGTTCAACGTCGCCGCACCTGAATCCAAAGTATCGCCATGTCACAGACGTTTTTTTCGCCACCAACTCAGCCTGTTCATGGTCGAGCTCATGCTCTTCTTCAGCGTCTGTGTTGGTCACTGCTGCACGCCGGCTGCACGCACCAGGATAGCTTGTGGGCGTGATGTCAACAAACTCCACACACTACAGGAGAGGCAGTCACGTTCACAGGCACACACGTTAACATTTATTTAGCCTACATTAAATCGCAAATCGCAGCCTTTTATGCGGTTATGTAATCGCACAGCCTGTCATCGCGATTGCAATTGCGATTAGATTAATCGTGCAGCACTAAAATTTTTGTCGATGAGCATGCAGATGAACTCCCCTGTGACAATTTCACATATTTTTTGCAAAAATACTTTGGTTGTCCAAACCAGTTATTGCATCAGCAGTTTGGTTGGATGCCCTGCCAAATTAACAGAAATGACACTGGAGACATCTTAAAGCAGTAAAAATGAACATTCAGTTCATGGACAACAGCTCTGGACGACCTTCCCGCAGTTAGCATGTCAATGGAACGTACCCTCTAGCCTTGCAATATCTTTGGCCTTTTATTGTGACCATCCAAAGGCACACCTGTGTAGTATTGATGCTGTAATCAGCATTTTGATTTGCCAAGACAAAAATATATCTGTTGAGTGCATAAGTCTTAGATCTTGAACTTAAGCCTGTGAAAAATGGGAGCAAAGACACAAGTGTTTCGTTTACATTTTACAGACTCACAAATATTTTGTCCAAATTAATTACAACGCAACCCACGTAGACTAATCCTAAACTACACTGCAAAATTAACCTGGTTATCTCTATAACCGTGTGTTTGGTGCCTCACTTCAGTGAAAAGCTAAATGGTGATTTCAGATTTGTTGACATTTGGTAACATTACTGTAAGGTAGTTACATTTCTAAAGGGCAATAAAAACCAAGTTGGAGTTAAATCCAAATTACTTCCACACATTGCTTCTCATATGGTTTGTTGACATACAGTAATTATCCATTCAGCATGGTTTGCTAGTTTCCTCCATTTTGCATATTTTTGTTTGTGGTTTTTCCTCAAATGTATTCTAAATATCACAGCCTAAAAAATATTTTTATGACCATTTCATATGAATAACATGAGATCATGAGGAAATATCACAATTTTGTTGATATGGACTCTTTTGTCTGAAGTCTGTGTGATCACCCGGTCTTTTCTCTTGGCCCTCTGGCTTCCACCCACAGTCCAAAGACATGCAGGTTAGATGAATTGGCTACTTTACTAAATTGCCCATAGGTGTAAATGTGAGCATGAATGATTGTCTCTCTCTACGTGTCAGCCCTGTGATTGAATGGCGACCTGTCCAGGGTGTACCCCACCACTCACCAAATGTCAGCTCTGTACGACCCTTGAAGGATAAGTGGTTACAGGCAATGGATGGATGGATATGTGAGCAGTGACCACACTATTCTACCAAGAGGGAAATACTATTCGAAGGGTAACACACTTCAACACGAGGCCGGGGTGTAGAGGGGAGGAAACATGTTTTCACTTAAGGTAAAAAGACTGTACTTTTATTAATTCTGTTGTGGTTCATCCCTTGTTGTGCATATGGCTGATGTGATTACAGTGACTTAAAACATATGCACCCTTAGCAGATTTGTGCTAAAATGTAGTTGCTAATAGCAAACATTACTCATCAAAAGCCCACATACTGAGTAACTAGCAACAGATTTGGGACTCCCCTTAACAGGACTGACATCTGATAATTCTTGAGCGTCAGATTTGATGAGTTACAGAATTTCAATTTTCCCTAAAACATTTAGCCTAATAATAGCCTAATAATTTCTAATGTTCAAAAGACACCATATTCATATTCTGGGATTTAAAGTAATGAGTTCACAATCAGAATATCAAAGAAGTCAGATGCAAGTAATGAATAAATAATATAAATGTATTCTGTGACTCTGAACAGGACACAGTAAAATATAGAACACAAGTTGTTATTCATGCGCAGGTGTTTGTTAAACAGTTTCTCTGCTGCTAATAACTGTATCTGTATCTGTATATATACATTACTCAGAGATTTAGGTCCATATCGACATTATAGCATTACATAGTTGCTGCAGCTTTGTCGGCGGCACCACATCCCAAAGGTGCTCTACTTGATTGACATCAGGTGACTGTGGAGGCCATTGAAGCACAGTGAACTCACTGTCATGTTCAAGAAACCAGTTTGAGTTGCTTCAAGGTTCAGCATGTTGTTGGTTCTGAGATGGTCTTCTGCATACCTTGGTTGTAACGAGTGGTTATTTGAGTTACTGTTGCCTTTCTATTATCTTAAACCACTCTGGCCATTCTCCGCTGACCTCTGGCATAAACAAGGAATTTTCCCCCAGAGAACTGCTGCTCACTGGATATTTTCTCTCTTTGGGACCATCCTCTGTGAACCCTAGAGATGGTTGAACATGAAAATCCCAGTAGATCAACAGTTTCTGAAATACTCAGACCAGCCTGTCTGGCACCAACAACCATGTCACATTCAAAGTCACTTAAATCACCTTTCTTCCCCATTCTAATGCACGACTTGAACTTCAGCTGGTCGTCTTGACCATGTCACAAACTCCATCAAAAGTCTCAACAGCTGTTCATGAAGCCGATTGACAGCTAATTATCGTACAGGCAAGGCTTCTGCTGCCACAACTCCACAAGGTTTTCCTCTTTGCTGGACTCCCACACATTTCTTTTGGCGCGTTTTGCCTCCATGGCAAGCTGCTATCTGTCTGATTGTTTGGTTTTAGTGCCAGTGTGTCATTTCATGCTACATTTCTATTGGTCGGTTAGTAGACGTAGGTTGTAACAGTGGTCACACTGTGAGATGGTGATCCCAAATCTCTGACACTGTCAGAATTTTATCCCAGACTGTCTTTGGTCATAAGATTGTGATAACAGCCATCCTTGAACCTCTCTCAATGTGCGAAGTAGGACCACTGTTTTAGAGCCATGACCAAAGATCACGCCGCATTTCTTTCACAATGGTCATCTTTCATCTCAGACAGCCCGAAATCACATATCGTATACTGCACTTAAGGCTGAAAAACCAGACATGAGGACTGAACCTACAAAATAAAACAGGAATCAAGACTTACCATTAATGAATAACATAAAACACGAAAAAACACAACAGAAAACCCAAAACCCAGAAAACAAAGTCCTCAAGATATAGAGACTGGAGACTATAACCAATCACTGTACAATGTTTTAACATCCTGTACGTAACAAACGTAGTTATTTTAACCAAAAAGGTTACCAAACCAAAAAGGTTAAAATAACTAAAAATAACCTCAACCCTAACCTTAACCCATGATCTTTTTTTTTAACCAAACCAAACAGTTTTTGTGCCTAAACCCAACCCTGTTGCCACCAAATAATTAACACATTACATGCCACCAGCACGTAATGCTGTGTTAAAAGTTGTGATCATTTCATGTATTTCTGTTTGGGAGCAATACTCTTGTGTTGGTTCTGGTGTTTGTCTGTCCACTTTGGTATAAAACTGCAGTGATGTGGTTTCAGATCAATCACTAACAGATTTCCGGTAAAGATATGTCATTCCAATAAAAGACTTTTGTGGAGAGTGGTCTTGTGTGTCTTTGCTCATGTCTCCTCAGAGATCCCGCCTCACTCCTCACTCCTTAGAGCAGAAATAAGAGAATTGGGACAGCCTGCGGACTGGGAAAATTTGTGGGTCAAGCGAGGATCAAGAAGTGATCACACAGAAAAACTGGCGTACCTATAGAACCTATCAGAGGTTGCCAGTGCCATTTAGTACTTTGTCGGCAGTTAAGAGGAAGTTCCTGGTGGTAAACTTTTGAACCTTATGAGTCCTTGCAGACTGCCTGAACACATAATTACTTTTAGACTTGGGGCAGGAACTGCCCATGATGATGAAGTAAATCCTTTGCAGAGTCTCTCATTTGTGGATGAGGTGTAGGTTTGGCCCACCAGCCTTCAGTCCTATGAAGGCTCAAGAATTGGGACACTTAGTGTGTCACCCAGAATCCCTGTCATTTAGCTTAGAACCCCTGAAAACATTGAACCTTAAGTATATCATCTTCTTCAAGACATTTACATGACCACACAGCAGAATATTGCAAATGCATTATAGCCTAATGCTGAGCTTCCTTCCTGCTGTCTCCCTGTAACTTTGTAGACTGAATGGTTCAAGCTTATTTTTCTGCTACATTCACTGTAAGCCAGTCAACAGAATAGCGTCAGCTGAATGTCTACAATGTAAAATGTAAATGTAACCTCAAATCACATATTCTTTTACTCTGTGTCACTGTGCTCCTCTTCATGTTCTTTATCATCGCCCAACATGTCAGCCTCCCCCTTACCCTCTCCTCTCCACCCTCCGCTACCCACCTCTTCCTTCCCTCCCTCATTCTGGTAGAACAACAGAAACCAAGTCGATGGCAGTGACAGGTGACGCTTTGGATGAAAGTCCCTGACTCCAGCGGCTGTCACAGTGCTCAGCAAAGAAATGAAAGAACCAAAAGAAGAAAGGTTTTAGTTGGAGGGGAATGGAGGGAGGTGAGGAAGGAGCGGAGGTGGAGATGTGAACTGAAGTCAGGGAGTGTCGCCCCGGGGGCTATGAGCCTCTAATTGACTGCAGTGGGTTGACGGAGGTTCTTTGTGACTGTCACTTCCAGCACACACACACACACACACACACACACACACACACACACACAGTTTGTATTTCTATAGCTGTGAGGGCCTTACTTTCACTCCCTCTAACCTAACACCTACTCTCACATGCCCAGGCTTAACCCTTAGCCAAACCTTATCAAAATTCAAATTTATGAAGTCCACACCAGCATTTCTGACAGTAGAATATCAGACAGAATAGATTTTATTTGAATGGGATGGGAAAATAGCTGTATGGTACACAATGAATTTCTGCAAAGACTAATGCATATCTACGTATCAGTGTTTGTATTTGCAGATGCAAAACAACATTGATTTTTAACACTAAACCAATTGCAAATACTCTATAATAATAATAATAATGATAATAGTATTTATATATATGTACACTGAACAAAAATATAAACGCAACACTTTTGTTTTTGCTCCCATTTTTCATGAGCTGAACTCAAAGATCTAAAACATTTTCTATATACACAATAGACCATTTCCCCTCAAATATTGTTCACAAATCTGTCTAAATCTGTGTTAGTGAGCACTTCTCCTTTGCCGAGATAATCCATCCCACCTCACAGGTGTGGCATATCAAGATGCTGATTAGACAGCATGAATATTGCACAGGTGTGCCTTAGGCTGGCCACAATAAAAGGCCACTCTGAAATGTGCAGTTTTATCACACAGCGG
>NC_065509.1:4535179-4564104 GCF_006386435.1 Epinephelus moara | reverse complement strand
AGGCAAATGGTGGTCACACCAGATACTGACCCCCCCAGACCCCTCCAATAAAGCAAAACTGCACATTTCAGAGTGGCCTTTTATTGTGGCCAGCCTAAGGCACACCTGTGCAATTTTCATGCTGTCTAATCAGCATCTTGATATGCCACACCTGTGAGGTGGGATGGATTATCTCGGCAAAGGAGAAGTGCTCACTAACACAGATTTAGACAGATTTGTGAACAATATTTGAGAGAAATGGTCTTTTTTGTGTATAGAAAATGTTTTAGATCTTTGAGTTCAGCTCATGAAAAACGGGAGCAAAAACAAAAGTGTTTATATTTTTGTTCAGTGTACATATATATATATATGTGTGTGTGTGTGTGTGTGTGTGTGTGTGTGTGTGTCTTCCATGCTACAATCAGTAACTTGGCGGCAGCACAACAACCTGACATATGATTACCTTATAAAGCTGATATGGCAAACATGTTAGCAGCTGCCTATTTACACATCCTGCAAACATAACAGAATTAGCATTTGTTTGGAGGTGGGTTTGTGTCCACTTGATGAATATTAGTCCACCAGTCACTTCCCTTTTAGCTCAGATTTGGTCACCACCAACTGTGTCTGCCAGCTGTTTGGTTGTGGCCAGGTAGTGTGGGTTTTCTTTTTTACTTTTTTACTGCTGCTAGAACAGCAGTGAAGTTTTGGGAAGCAAAACCAAGAAGCAGAGCTGAGGACAACTGAAGGGTTGGTCATAATTTTCTGTGGGCTCGTAACTACAAGTCACCCTTTGAAAAAAAAAGAGTTATTATTTTACAGTATCTCATATAAGTGAGTACACCCCTCCCATTTTCGCAATTATTTCATTATATCTTTTCATGGGACAACATTATAGACAACACCTCTTCGGAAACTGAGCCGCAATACAGTTTTCCAACATGTTAATGACCCAAAACACACCTAAGTAGATGACAACTGCCTTGCTGAGGGAGCTGAAGGTAAAGGTGATGGATTGGCCAAGTATGTATCCAGCCCTAAACTCACCTGTGCACCTGTAGGGCATCCTCAAGCTGAAGGTGGAGGAGCACAAGGTGTCTTTACATCCATCTGCTCCATGATGTCATCATGGAGGAGTGGGCGAGGATTCCTGAAGCAACCTGTGAGCTCTGGTGAATTCCATGCCCAAAAGGGTTAAGGCAGTGCTAGATAATAATGGCCGGCACACATAATATTGACACTTTAGGCACAATTTGGACATGTTCACTGTGGGGTGTACTCACTTATGTTGCCAGCTGTTTAGATGTTGATGGCTGTGTTTTGAGTAATTTTCAGAGGAAGGTAAATCTATACTACTGTACAAGCTGTACACTGACTACTTTAAGTTATATCAAAGTGTCATTTCTATAGTGTTGTCCCATGACAAGATATAATGAAATATTTCCAAAAATGGAAGGGGTGTACTCACTTATGTGAGATACTGTATTTTCTGTAACCACTTATCCTGTTGGGGATTGTAGGGGGCTGGAGCCTATCCCAGCTGACACTGGGGGGTCGAGGGGTGGGGTACACCCTGGGCAGGTTGCCAGACTATCGCAGGGCTGACACATAGAGACAGACAACCACTCACACTCACATTCACACCTACGGCCAGTTTAGAGTCACCTGTTAACCTAACCTGCGTGTCTTTGGACTCTGGGAGGAAGCTAGAGTACCTGAGAAAACCCATACTGCCTGAGAAAACCCATACTGACATGGGAAGAACATGCAAACTCTGCACAGAGGGGCTCCCCCACCCCAGACTGAACCCCCCACCCTGGGTTCAAACCAGAAACCCTTGCTGTGAGGCAACAATGCTAACCACTGCACCACTGTGCTGACTATTACTCACAAAATAATTATTTTATCCATTGGTAAACTTGTTGTTAAAATGCATCCAATAATTTACAGACATCTTTGTCACAGTGGAAAAGTCTCTTTGGACCCAAAGGCATCATGTGATGGACCGAGCAGCTGTAGTTACACGGTTTGGCCACTATGTCAAATTGGCATTGAAGTCCAGCGCTATTCCTGTTGTAATGCAGCCTCTGAGTCTTATGCTTTATCTCTCCAACCATCCACCTCCACCTCATCTCCACAAGCTTTGATAGCAGTACAACAACACAACACTACTTCTGCCCCATTGCTTTGAGAGGGCACTAATTAAAAATGCTCTCAGTGGCAAGCTCTCAGTGTTGGTGGTAACGCATTACAAAAGTAGTGCGCTACAGTAATATACAACGTTCTAGTAGTAACAAAGCAATATAACACATTACCAGCAGGATTTGGGGTAATATTAGTACATTTGCATTGTCACATAATGCGTTACCACCCAAAATAAACTGTAGCCTATATAGTTTTCATTTTTCATTCATCCACACTGATCCACATCACTCCACTTCTGCCAGTGCGCCAACAGCAAAAATATCCCCTCGAGGTTATGTATTGTCATGTCAATATACCCTACATTACAGAAGGGTGCAGCTGTGAGTTTCCATGTTCAGTGTATTTCCATTGATATACCAGCAGTCTACAGCATTCTACTTCTGCATCCTAAGGCTGCTTGAAAGCAGCTGGGAGAAGGAGCTGGCCCCTGGTTTGTTTTTTCCTCATTCAAATAATCGGCACATCTGGGTGATGTTAGTTGTTGGATGTGTTTCCCTTCACATCCCCTACAACTGCAGAGCAACGCAGGCACACAGTCCCGTTCTTATGCATAACTCTCTCACCGGTGTTGCTGTAGCTGACTGGCACACCGGGAACCAGCAGGTGGTTCTTCCAGCTCTGGTGTAACTTACGCTCATCATAATGACTGACTCGCACGCTATTGCTCGCTATTTATTCTATATCATCACACTGTTATTAATGTAAGCAGGTGATTTTAATACAAAGTGGTAACCACTTTATGTGAATGCATGAATGGGTCAGACCTGCGCAGCACTGGATTTGAAATGAACTGTAATAAACTGGAGCTTCTGTGCTTTGATTACCTGCTGTGAAACAACATGACCCCCATCCATTTAAAATCAACATTAGTTCTTCTGAGCTCATTTTAGTCAAAGTAACGCAAAAGTAGAGTAATAAGTAACTTATTACTCCACACAGACAGTAATATTGTAAGGTAACTTATTACTTTTAAATGGCGATAACTAGTAATATGTAATAGATTACATTTTGAGAGTGAATTGCCCAACACTGCAAGCTATAAACCTAACTTCAAAACTAAGTTGTAGTCATGTAGAAAATATTTTTAATGAAAAGTAGTAATGTTGGTATCTGTGGAATATCCTGTGGAACACTGTTTCCATAAGAAGATGTAGGTTTTTGTGATTTAATTTTATTTATTTATTTATAGTACTGTTCGGGCACCATAAACATCATACATTATTCTATTGTGATGGTGGCAGAAATCTAATTAGCAGTGATCTCAGATTTGTAGGAAACAGAACCCATATTACGTAAGTACTAAATCTAGAATATATTATGTCTCTCTGGGGAAAATCAAGTCTTAATTAAATTTTAAAACCCAGAACTAGAATCAATAAGAAAATTATGTACATTGTCAGTTTTTATCTTAATTCTTCATTAATATTCATTAAATTATTTTTTTTATATTTATTTTATTTTTTTTAAAAAGTAATTCAAAACTAAGAATATTTAATAATCCCCATTGGTCTGAAGCAATTGTGTTCAGCCCTAGTAATTTCTGTGTGTATGTTAATCTAAGGAGAACCCATCATATGCAGCCATTGGATGGAAATGGACTGCACATTTGATGAAGCCAGTTGTTGAATGGCCTGAATTAAGTGATACTACATTCACATTGTGCACCGGAACTGACTAACATTTCCTTACTTGGGTAGATTTTTCTCTTTGTTTCTTATGCAAACAGAAAAACGTACACATACACATTGATGCAGACACCTGCACGCTGACAGAGTGCGCAGACAACACATGCACCCATGGGCATGTCTACATATAATCACAGCATACATACACATGCACCAACTCCCATGACGGCTATGTCTTGGATGCATTCCAACAAATTAGACTCTTTCCTTCTACCTTGCTTTCCTTCTCACCACTCTCCAGACACACACACGCAGCAACTGTAACTCTAAAAAACGGCGACAGATGTACTCATGGAGGTTTTCAAGCCTTTTATCATGCCAAAGTTCCACTGGGACTCATTCAGATGGACTGCTCTGACAAAAACAGGTTGATAATGGCCACGCCACATACAGTATAGCAGGAACAGGAGACCAGAGGGGATGGGGACGATTTTCGGATGACTGGATGAATAGATGGCTTGATGGAAAAATGTACGAGTGGTGAGAGAGGACAGAGGAGGGCGCTGCTGCAATCCCAAGAGGTGCAGCCAAGGCCAGATGGCATTTGTCTGCGAATGTGTGACCACACTGTGACAGCGGGGAAACACACTTACACAGACACACACAGACACACACAGACACACACACACACACACACACACACACACACACACTAGGCCTTGGTAAGAAAAATTAAACAGGTAATACTCAACTATGAAGAGGCCTTGAACAGGGAATGTAAGATTTGAAAGATGTGGAATATTAAGTGTCTTCAACATTTCGTGTAAAGCCCTTGTGGAACTTTTTTGAAAATTATGTTTTAGGCATTTTATGCCTTTCTTACATATCTCACAGCAGAGAGATAACAGAAAATGAGGGGAGAGAACATGGGAGTGACATGCAACAAAGCTACAACACAAAGAAGCTTTAGCTTTCTGCTGCAAATAGAATGACTGTTCTTAATGGAGGTTGTGAACTTGTTATGTATCTCTAGGATCACTTTATTCAGTACGGTAAGAGAGTAGACGCAGGGAACAGTTCAGGTTCTGTATATTGAGTTGAATGACTGGCAGCATTACAGAGGAATCTACACCATATGTTCACACATGTATGAGAATGAATGATCCACTGAATGAATGACCGGACGTTAGAATGAAGAATAGTTTCTGTAAACCTGAAAACACACTGGCGCCACTGTGTCATGTACCATCCCTCACACACAATTGATGCGCCGCACTGCATTTCATCAACAGATGACCACGTAAAGTTATTACTACTTTTACTGAAAGATCTGTACCTCCTCCAACTCTGCATTAACTTACAATCATCTGTGGACATCCAGTAATTAAAGTTGATTCTCACTTGCAGAGCTGATCTCCAGAGCTATGACTCACCAGGCAATATTTTTTTAGCCATTGTCTTTATAACAATGGGACTGTGGGTCATTTAGCTTGGGATATTTCTTGACCTCAACAACATGTCTCTCGTCATCCATTCTTCATCACACATGAGATACAGCAACAGCTACAGAGTTCTCTTTGCGCATCAGTGGTGAGGAGAGGAGTCGAGCTGCTACTGGAACTGGTATGCGCAAGCAGAGAGTGAGAGAGGAACAAATGCACTTAATTCCGAGGGCGGTGAGAATGGATAGAGGACAGTGGCAAAAAGTGCCGTGGGGTGGCGCGTCCAGGAGTGCCAACATGCATCTAGCCGCCACCAGTGTGGGGTTGTACATTGAAAATAATAGGGAAATATTTTGTGATGCGCGGCATTCGTCGCCAGTGTGTTTTGGCCTTAAGACAAAATAAAAATACACAAATAATGTATACTATATTTAATTAATGAAATGCACTATGCTTTAGTACTGTAGCAACAGCATACGAGTGCTCTGTAAACAGAGATGACTGACAGAATAGCTTTGTTAGCCGTATGCATACACACCATGTAAACAAGCAAAATAACATAGCTAGCTGGCTAGCATTAGCTAGATTAGTGAGTGAGTCAGTTACCACACAATATTTACTCAGAAGCCAGCTCAGAAAATACATGAGTCACAGCTACTTAACAGAATATAACGCAGACTTCATACAGCATTTATCTCTCATAAATACCAAATACATTCTGTTGGCTATTAAGACTTATTCCCTTCATAAACGCATTCTCTATAAACGAGGGTTATGCAGCCGCAGCACAGCCCATGCTCACATAAACTCCACACCCACAACAATCCTAGGACCCTACGGCATACCTGAGCTGTCCAAAAAGACTTAAGATAACAACATAACATCCCAGTATAATGAAATAACAGGGAATTTCCAACAGTCCTAGCTAGTTTCAGTTTCAGATCAGTTTATACAGGATTATGCAAACAACTATCTCTCATGGCCAAAACTGGGAGATTCCCTGGGGGAAATTCTGACATGATTACGGGGCAATACTATGTTTGCACTGCACGTAACGTAACATATGGTTATGACATGATGAAGGGGAAGACAGAAACCTTAGGTCAATTTGTTATGGTTTTTATCTTATACATGCTGGCCGGGTCCCTTCTGTGTGGAGTTTGCATGTTGTCCCTGTGTCAGCGTGGGTTTTCTCCTGGTACTCCAGCTTCCTCCCACAGTCCAAAGACATGCAGGTTAGGTTAATTTGTGACTCTAAATTGACTGTAGGTGAGACCATGAGCCTGAATGGTTCCCTGTCTCTATGTGTCAGCCCTGTGATAGTCTGGGGTCGTGCCAGGGTGTACCCTCTCCCATCCAACGTCGGCTGGGATAGGCTCCAGCACACCCGATAAGATACTGAAAATGAATAAATGAATGAAAATACATACAGGATTATGGAAACAGCAATCTCCCGCAGCCATTACAGGGAAAAACCAGTGTAATTACATCAAAATACCACATTTGCACAGCAGGTTAGGTAAGGTAACGTTAACGGTAAAGGGTTAATGACCAGTGTTGGGTAAGGGTTACTTTAAAAGTAATCAAAGTACGTTACTGCATTACTTTTTAAAAAAGTAACCAGTTACTTTACTGTGTTACTCCCTGAGTAAAGTAACTCAAGCACTTTTAAAGTACTTTTGAGTATTCTACATTTCCTATTGGGCAATGAACCACAGGGCGCTAAGCCTACATTATTTTGTCTCCAAAATTAAAGTTATGGACCACTTGCCCTTCACTGAGATCCAATTCTCCCATCACAGCCGTCACTTTGACCAGTAGAAACACAGAACGATCTGCTGCCGTAGACGACTGTATGACAACAACACCCCAGCATTTTTAATATTTCCTCTAGGGATGTTACCACACAGAGTAAAAGGGGGAAATGATGGTGTGAAACAGCAGAGGCACTTTGTCAACCCGCTGAGTTAACGTTACTGTCATTAGCATCAAGCTAGCAAACAATGTTACATCCTCACGGTCGGACATAAAGTAATAACATTAACAAATAGTGGCGGGGCTTTTACTCACCACAACTGCAGAGGCTCCCAGCTTCATTTGAAACAAACTACATTATAGACGGTCCGTTATTTATTAATCCCTCTGTGTGTTTATATATTTACTTTTTATCCACTCCGTTGTCTTTATAAAGTTAACATATCGCACCGTCATTTCAAACTCAACACTTGTTTCAAATTAAAAGCCCCTTATAACCTCGGCTAGAGAATCCCTCCATTTTCTAAATAGACTTTTATTCTGAAACATTTGTCAGAACTTCCTGTGGAAGATACAGTAGCTTGACAATTTTACATATGGCGCTTCAAATGTAGCTCCTGCCATCTGCTGACGCTTTTAGGTGACTACAACAACATGTCGGCTGGCACATATTTTCATAGAGTCTATGGAACAGACACAGTGACTCAAATAAAAGTCAAAGTAACAAAAACAGGACAAGAATAACCCGATGACATCACACACGCTGTGAAAGACGACCGGGGATAATTGGTGAGTACCAGCGTGTAGCGTGTACCAGGCATAATGCAAGTCCTGAGTCTGACCTGTCTGTCAGCGAGTCCTCCTCCACCTACTTAGACTCCACCATAGACAACGGCAACATTTCTCCAACCACGTAGCTAGCCACAAGCTCCGTGGCTTCTTTCAGACTGATAGGTTTAACGTTATCTCCGTTATTAGAACCAAACGACAGCCGTTGCTGTTTCGGAGCTGAAAAACCAGCGTTCTAAAAGTAACGGAAGTAACTGATGTCTTGTTTGAAAATGTACTTAAATATTTGATTACTCAAACAGCAAACTAACGCGTTAGGTTACTCGTTACTGCAAAAAGTAATCAAAGTACTCTAACGGGTTACTTTGTAACGCGTTATACCGTTCTCTGTTAATGACTATCTGTGCTTTTAGTTTAAGCAAATATTCAAATCCCATTTACTTACTCCTTAGTGTGATTATTAAGAATTCTTAATTTATGTTAGTGGTAGTTTACTTTACTTAAAGTTTATACAGTAGTTGCATTATTTTGGACCTTGCTATGACTAGCTGAGTGTAACTGACTGACTAATAAAAATACATATAATCAACCTAAATTAATAGGTGAAACGTGTTTAAATGTTGTCCAAACTGTTTTCTAAAATAGCTTTAATCCCAGTCATATATATACTGACTGGAGTTTCAGTTTCTCCTGAAAATAATCCTCAAATCTCAACTAGAGCTGTCGATATCTCTACTTTCACCAGACTAATGACATTACAGCACATGCTTAGGCACCTGCACGGATCTCTTTCAAGTGAAATATCAGCAACAGTAACCCGTGTAGCTTTATGCTGTACAATCATCAGTTTTCTGTTGGCACTATTTACATGATGCCAAACAGAAATGTTGTCATTACACAGACCACGCTCTTTTATTTTCAAAGACCCAACATTCCTCCATGAGCAAGGTGACAGTGGCCAGAAAAAACTGTGTGTGTTGAGCAGGACCACAGCAACAGGCACAACCACGATCCAGGTGCAACATGATCCATGCAAAACCTGTGAGACGAGAAGGCACAAAAACACTAGGGAAGATGCCAAGTGAGTAATATGCATTTATGAAAAATCAATGTATGAAAAGGAAGAGGAGCTCAATGAACCATGGGAAATCACCTGAGAGTTTAAACCTATAGCAGCATGGACTCACCTGAACCAGCCCTAACTTCAAGCTTTATCAAGGAGGAAAATCTTAAGGCATATTTATACATGTGCGGCAGCTCTGGGCGAGCCTAAGCCGTAGCCTACGCATGTGGCTTACGCCATTGTGAGCATTTATACTTGTGCAGTGGTATGTCTGTGTCATTCTGCAATTACACCTCCAAAACACAATTTGGCGGTGGGGTGTACATTAAACATGGCTAAAGAGCGACAGTTTCAAATACAAGTACACAAATCAGCTTCACTGTGACTTGCAGGTTTCACAGACAAAGCACTTGCCTTTTGCTGGACACATTTTACCCACAAGATAAGAGATAACATAATCCTTTATTTGTCCCACAGTGGACTGATTTGCAACATTACAGCAGCAAAGGGATAGTGCAAAGAGGAAGCATCAGTAGAAAAAAAACAAAGCAATATATAAGTACGTTAAATAAGTAAACTGTGCAAAAACAAAGAGCAATATAATAAGGAAGCATTAAAAATAAGTGGAATATATTGTACTATAATATTGTACTTGAGTGTTTGATTGTAAGCAGAACAAAAAATAAAAGCAAGATATTATAATAATAAATAGATAGGCTGAGTGGCGAAATTTACATTATTGCACGTATCAAGTGTTGATATTTCATAGTTAGTAATATATACTGATATAGATATTGCATATGAGTGATGATTGAGACAAATACAACATGCTAATGTTATGAGCACAAGCCTGTGGCATTTTGCATTGTATGAATAAGCCTAGAAGAGATAGCCTCTACTCATATGGAGCTAGGGAAAACAGCACTATTTAACAAAATTTAGCTCCATTACAACTCACAAGGTTCACTGACAAAACAACTGTCTTATACTAAACACGTTTTCCAAACAAACACAACATGCTAAGATTATTAGCACAAGCCTATGGCAATTAACATTGTATAAATTAGCCTAGCAACTAGCGCAGAATTCCTCTGCTCATATGAAGCCAGGATAAATCACACATAAGGCTTAAAATGCTAGTTTGTGGGGGCTTTACAGTCTTCACAAGTTATTGTTTCCTATCTGTTCAGTAAAAGTGAATGAAAGCTTCGTTCTGAGGGAAATGGTTTTCAGCTTACAAAACCTAGACAGGTCTGCTTAGCCATGATTATGTAATTACATTTCTTAGGGAGGTGCACATCAGGCTATGGCGTTTGTTGTCAACGCGTCCTATGCCGTAGGTACAATGTCAATTCAATACAGAAGTAAAAATCTTGCTTTAAGCCTATTCTTGAATGTGAAGAGGGTGTCGACCTCCCGAACTTAAATAGGGAGCTGGTTCAGCAGGTGATGAGACTGATGCTGAAGGTTCTGGCTCGCTTTCTTCTTTTGGAGGAACCATAAGTAACCAGTGTTCTAGCAGGTCAGTAGGGTAATATACATATACCGCTGCTTGGTCAGTGATTTTGGTGTCAGACACCAGCAAATAAGGCATCTTTTCGTGGCAGTACAACATGCCACCGGCCGGCGTCGGTGTATAGCACAGTCGGACAGTGTCAGTGTGAAACACCACCACCACCTGTCCAACAAACACCGGATTTTGTGTTGTTAAGCTAAACTATGGTGATTCTAACCATGTACCTTTGATGCACAAGGAAACATTAATACGTGGTAATTTACCAATGTTGTAATTTGATTTTGAAAGACACAATGCATGTAACAGGCATAACTTGACAACGGCATCCTAGAACAGACACACCAGGATACCTAGTGAGTCATATGTAGATGTGAAAGTCCACAGACCAAGAGGTGATATTTGACGAGCTGGGAGTGAGACGGTGTCGTGACTAACTGCTGAGCTAAAGTACGGTATCTAACAGAACTGAATCGTGTGTAAACAACTGTGGAGTTTGAAAGTTTAAGGAACGAGAGAGCTGTAATTGCCTGAGCAGAACTAGTGTAGGTATGACATGTAAAGCTGGTAATTAGCTGCTGCAATGAAGAATGTCACAAAATGAACTTAGATGAGCTAGAGCAGCAAAACTGCGCTATCAGTAACTCAGAAATGCCAGGACCCAGAAATGAGACAATAAACTTACCAAAGCATGTCAATATGTCCAAGTGAGGTGAGCTATAAGCTGTATGGTTTGTGGCCATTCCGATAGGATTTTCAAGGTTGTAGCAATCTCATTTTCTGCTTCCTCTAACTTAATGTATTTTGATTCTTGCTGTCCATCTTGTAGCCGTGAAACATCTCTGCATGAAATCAAGTCGTCTACACTTACCTGTTGGAACAGGAAAAGAAATACACTAGCAAACAGCAAAACAGGCCCTAAACAATTTCCCCCCGGGGATTAATAAAGTATTCTGAATCTGAATCTGAAAATGCAAGGTACATTACTTACTTAGTTACTTAGTGTTTCTTCACTGCTCCTCTGCTCCATGCTGCCTCACACACTTTCATTAAATATTCCTGATAAATAAATCAGCGCACACACCGACACAGCCACATGGTCATACTCACACGCACACAGAAACATGCAAGACACACTGTCAACATCCTGATTCTGTTGCCCTCTGGACTGATTTCACTCTCATACATAATGCATTAGCTAAATGCTTAAGTTGAATTATTAGGATGTTTTATTCAGGAAGGGGCTGGGGCTGCCTCTTCTCTCCCCATTAAGGACGGCTGGTTCGGGGGGGAGGTGAGGCGCCTAAGCGCTTGGGCACTGTGGAACATGATTTGGATTAATTAGTAATGGTGAGTGTAAGGTGCTGGAGATGTACCATTAATGCAGACAGGCTGAGGGCTACGGTGCTTAAACCTGCTTCCTCTTATCTGTGAGAGTGGAAAGGATGCTGGGGTTCAGAGTTTAGTCCCCAGGTCAGTGCACCAACATACAGCTGCTGAGCCTCATGTCTCTTCAGAGACACTGTACAAACTGGACAGTAATTCCTTTAATAAAACTGGACATTAAAGTTTATAAGACGTAGACTGATACATGGATAATACATCAGTGATTTTCTAATCAATACATTCAACCAACATGTTCTCTTTATTTGAGAATGATCATCTTGCCTTTTTGGTGTCAGGGGAGCTATGATGTCCTTTCGGCTTAATAATGCTTCTAACATTTTTCCAGCCTGCCAAAAAATATTAGAATTAATAGGGCCTGTCTTTAGAGATGGCGATGTCAGTGGGTTAGTTGGTCCATCAGTCCACTGCTTTGGTTCTGAATGAAATTCCTTGATACCGATTGGATGGATTGCCATGACATTTGCTAGACATACCGAAGGTCTCCAGAAAATGTATCTTAAAGCCTCGGTGAACCCGATTTTTCATCCAGCACATCTGACAATTCCCATCAATGACTTCACGTTGCCACTACAATAAGGGCTCATTTATGGTTAACGTTAGATACAGAGACAGACAAAGCCTTCTGCCTGTACTCTGCGTTCATTTCAAAAGCTCACAGACACAGATTAAATGGAGCAGTACCCCCAGAAATCATAGAAGCAGTGTAGCTTAATTCAAGCAAGATATGACTGTAGGAGTGGAAGAAATTTAAATAATGGTTGAGCAGAGTGAATCTGTAATGTATAATTTATATAAATATGTTGTGTTGTGAAAATAATGAAAAGAATTCTCCATCCATGATGTATCTAATAGCCGCACAGACCACTGCTGTCGACAACGCTGCCTCCATTTAAAAGTACAATATTACGACCTCCTCCACCGTTGCCCTGTTTGTTGTTGTGTGATACTATTGGTTGTATATGCCACCATATAGGACACATGGAAATATGAGGGCAGTGACATTTACAGTGTTTGAAATAGACAAACCTATTTTCATACGTAAAGGGAGTATAAATGAGCCTTCGGACGGTAAAGCTGTGTTCAGCGTGATGGCATCCTGTAGTCTCATTTAGTCGCTTATTAGCAACTGTCTTTTTTTAAGACATATAAAGGGGTCAAAATTCACGAGGGGGGTATTTACTGATGCATTTTTTGTCATAAAACAAAATGGGAAAGTCTCTTAACTTTGTCTTAACCATAGACCTTATCTCTGGCATCTAACCAAAAACCCTTTCAAGAACCTACTGACTTTAAGATGAGGGAACCTGGAGTGCAAAAATGCTAACTCATTTCCAGGTTTTAGGACTCATTTTTGGAGCACTCTATTGGTGTATTGCCTCCTCCACATCATTAAGCTCACTGTGCCCTGGGAGGATGCTGTGATGGAGGACCTGTGATCGCAAGAGCCATAAGTATGCCGAGCTGGCAGTCAACACTGAGCAACGCAGCTGGAATGCAAAGGTTTGCCCAGTTGAAGTGGACTACAGAGGCTGCACAGGCAAGTCAGCCACAAGGCTGCTTAAAGAAAAGGGAATTCGAGGCCAAACCCAACGTCAGGCCATCAGAGCTCTCTCTGGTGCAGCCAGGCAAGACAGTGGCTATGGATCAAGAGGTGAGACACCACTTGGGCATCAAAAATATGAGACACAACAACAGGGTTTGAGGTAGTAAATGCAGAGGGGGGTCACACCCGGGACACCAGGTGTTGCTGATGAGCCCTCTGGAGGTGTTGTGAGCCTATCATCAATACACCAGTGAAGGAGGGTACCCACCTGATGACCCCAATGAAGCTTTTACCCTTTCTAAACCCCCACCCCTCCCCCAGCATGGCTTCAACTTTCACTCACTATTGCAAGTATGTGCAACAACAATAGACCAGTTAAACTCCACCTTGATTAAAGCTAGGTACGTTTTTCTCCTGTAAGTTTCTTCTCTCTTCTCCCCACTCCCTCATCAAAATGTGGGAGTGGGAGGTGGAGTGTACAGCCCAATCCAGCGGAGGAGAGTTCAATCCGCACAGACGTGTCTCCTTGGCTCTGCCTTCCCTATGCTCCTTCTCACTTTTCTATCTACCTATGCTCTTTCCTACTTTTCAATCCCTTAACTCTTTGGCTGAAACTCGGAAATCCACAGACAGCACTATTACTCCGACTCATAGTCTCAAGTGTGTGCATCAAGGGATTGTAACATCAAGTCCTAAACTGTACTGAAGACTATCCTTTAGAGGGTAGCACAACAAGGACATTAATGAGTTATACTATTCCTTTCCTCAATGAGTATCAAGCCGAGCGTTGTCATTTCATTTTTAGGAGATTATACTTGTGACCCCTCCCATACTTTGAGGTTGACATGAATTTCTAAATTAATTAAAGGAGCTATATGTAAGAAATCTAAAGCAAATAGTCATAAAATCCTCCTAATATGACACAGAGACTAAGGAATAATGTTAATATAACATACTGATCTCACCGACAACAATAGTACAGCCAGAATATTTGCATTTAAAAAAAAAAAATTACTTTCCGCAAATCATGTTTATGTTTTGAATTTGTGTTTTGGCCTGTTGTGCCAGCCACTGCCGTCTACCAATCACACAGTCAGTAGAGTCTCAGCATCCGGGTTGCCAGTAGTTACGACTGAGCTACAATGGCTGATGGTGCAACTAAACCCAAACGACCTCGTTATGATTCCCAAAAACACCAAGACAAAACTCGAGGCAAAAAACACCAAGACAAAACTCGAGGCAAAGCGAGGGTCTATATAGGAGATGCTTTTGAACAGTGGAGACCATTGAAAGTGGAGAAGAATTTGCAATCGGATGTCAAAGTGGCTACTCTTCTCCTCGACAGGTAAGCTTTAGCCAAAGTTGGCTAACTAGCATCGTAGCTAGACGGGGATGGACATTTCGAATACTTTCAACTGTTATTCATTTTCGATCATACATTGTAGCCCATGTGCAGGTGGGTCATCGACCCAACTGATTTTTTTGAGAAACAAACGTTAGCAGCACGGCAAGCAGCATTAGCAGTGTCCCGGTACATAGCATTAGCAGCCAGCTCCTCCTCTGCTGTATGCTGGCAGCAGCGTTAGCAGCAGAGAAGCCGGACTTGCTCGAACAGGGGGTGGACACGACTTGCGGCAGTATTTTGAATTTGAGTGCAGTAACCATTTTGGCCACATTCTTACATACGGCGCCTTTAAGTGTTGAAGAAGTATACTGCATTATCATTATTAGGGCTGGCCCCGAATAAGAATTTTTCTAGTTGACCAATAGTCATCATTTAGGGCCATTAGTTGACTAGTCGCCTGCATGATTTTTTAAAATGAATGTAATTATATATTTTGGGCGGGGCAACACAATGCTTTGAGTTCAAGGTCTGAGAAAGGATAGCATAAGTAACACTGTAAACACTGTGCTACATTACAGAGAAATACAAAACCTTACAAATGAACCTTAAGTAATATAGGCCTATATTTTATCTACAGGTGCACATCACACAGTGAGCAAGCTGCCTGTTAATTACACTGTCAGCAAAGCAATAATGATTGTGCTGTGTAGCTAATGTGCATGTAGCTACTAAGATGTTTCAGATGTCATGTTTGTAGTCCATGAAATATAGGCAAATGTTTGCCTGCAGAGTTTACATATCACCTTGGGTTTGTCCTTCACCTTCCCAGAATGATCCCATACTTTGGATTTCCTGTCCGACATGTCATTAACAAGCCTGTGTAATAACCGCAGGTACCAGCCCTGTAAATTAGAGGCTGTACAAATGCCACGTCTTTAACTGCCTGGAAAACTCAAAGTCGGGCGCTGAGCTCTACTCTTGTGCCTTTTTTGTGCCAGCTTTCAAGAGTACGGCAGCGGGGTGCGTCTGAGGTTGCTAAGCAACCTTAACAAGCATGGTATAGCTAGAATATAGTTTACCTGAAATCCTGAGTGCAGGGCTGATCTTCTTCCAGGTGCTGTTTGTGCAAGTGTGTAGACCTATTGTCCGTGGGCCAGATTTAAAAATCTGGGTAGCCCTGCACTAACATGATCAAAGTTTCCATATTTATCACAGACTGAATATTTACAGAAGAAGGGGATGATATCTGTCGGCTGTGATTGGTTTGTAATGTGACTCCTGCCTGACAGCTGAGTTTGGCCTCTTCCTGTATCTGTCCTTTCAAATTAAATTCACACATGGTCTGTTCATATAGGTTTTGATATATTTTGACAATGCGCAGCTCCTAATAGAGTTTCATGTTTGTTTGTTTGATTTTTCTGCGACTTATTGACCAATGATATCTTGCCAACTAATGACCTTTCTGGTCAACTAACATTTGGTCAGTTATTGGTGGGGCAGCTCTTATTGTTATCATAGGCAAAACATGACAATACACTGTCTGTAATGTCATTACCTAAGTGCAAATGCATCTGATGGCTCACAGGGTGGTTATGTTATGGCCATAATCTTTTCTTTATAGGCCCCAATTTCCATATTTCTCAGCAGATAATGATCATCATGTTATCAGTGCACCACATGGCTGTGGTATGATGGCCCACTTTGGTGTGTGTGTGTGTGTGTGTGTGTGTGTGTGTGTGTGTGTGTGTGTGTGTGACTCACTGACTGAAACCCCTTAGGGGTCAGTATGTCAGGCTGCACTCTCCTTGTACAATATGGTACAATTAGCAAATTTGCATGGAGTCGGACCGCACCTGAACGCACACACACAATCTGTTGCACCCATGATAACCTGGGAAAACCCCATCTCCCTCTCTTCGTGTGTGTGTGTGTGTGTGTGTGTGTGTGTGTGTGTGTGTGTGTGTGTCATAGGTCCAACAGATGGTCAGATCAGTGTTGCATATGTTCTGCCCCCACTCTTCCAGTAGGGACAATTAAAACACACAACACACTATTTACAACTTCATTTACACCACAGTTACTCTGCTTACCTGGGGGCATCCCATTTCCTCTTTAGCATATGCAGCATACGCCTGGTTTGAGCATTTTTTAATTACACCAATAATAATCTCTTCCAGAGGGTATTGTTGCTAGACATTGCATATTAAAGCCATATTACGCAGAAATTGAGGGAATTGTTGTATTTGCTAGGACTCAATCAGCTGCTCAGACATTCCTGGCTTGTGTGATTGTGAGCCACAGCTCCACTGGTGGCTCCAGGAAAGAAACACCACAAGACACAACAAACGTCAACCCAAAGTAACAATTAATATAATGGGTATTATTGTCTTATATTAATGACAATTATAAACATGTATTCAGCACTTTTCTAAGGAAAGTTTCACAGTGCTTTGAACAGATAAAGATCAAAATATATTTTAATAATATTTATAAAAATTAGATTTAAAAAAATGGTCAGTTAAAAGTACACGAACAGAACACAATAAACAAGAAGGAACCTCGCCAGCAGCACTATGAGACTCTAATGTTGTTTGTAAAGAAAACCAATCTGGGGTGCAAATGTGATAAAACCTCTGAGGCTCTTTTATCTTGAAACATGGTGCAAATGCATCTGAGAAGCGGTGTGTGGGAGTATTTTGGGTTCTACACCATAGATGGCAAAATTAAGAGGCTGTTTGCTGACTTGGTCTTACTCTGAAATGACAAGAAATTTTAGGACTCACCTGTTAGCTGGCCAAACAAAGTACTGCTGTGATCACACTACGAGCAACAATGCAACAGCATGACCAATTACGTTATCGCTGAATCACCGTTTAAAGGCTGCTCAAGCATTCGTTAGCATATTTACACTGTCACTGGCTATGTGTGTCTGGTACCTGCCACAATGCACCGTAACTGAATATCATCTTAAGTTTGTGCATCTAAAAAAATATCTGTTTCAAAAATGTCTGTGGCCCATATTATCATCATATTTTGTTGCCCCATTACTGTGAGGGTCCAAAGGACAGAGGGATGTCGTATGCTGTAAAGCCCTGTGAGGCAAATTGTGATTTGTGATATTGGGCTTTATAAATAAAATTGATTGATTGATTGATTACTCAGGATCCTTACCAGAAGGCCATTGCATATAAGATAGCAAAATTTAATGCAAGGATACACCACCCATTGGCACTGTTTCGGGAGATTGTTCTCAGGATAATGACAGAAATGGAGCCACAATGTAAAATGAAAGTGTCACATGATCTTACTACATATACACTTGTTCTAAAAGGCCCCAGAGTCCACAACACCATGAAGCAATGGGTATCAAAGCAAGTGCCACGATGAAGACCAAAGAGCTCTCCAAACAGGTCAGAGGTAATGTTCTGGAGAAGTACAGATCAGGGCTGGGTTATGAAAAATACTGGAAACTTTGAACATATCACTGCGCACCATTAAATCCATTATTACCACCAAACAAACCTTTCAAAAGAGAGGGCTGCCCACCAAATCTCAAATACCAGGCAAAAAGGCTCTTTGTTGCCTCTCTGACAACAAAGAGACCAATGATAACCTTAAAGGAACTGGAAAGCTCCACAGTAGAGTCTGGAATATTTGTCCATAGGATCATACACTCCAAAGAGCTGGACTTTATGGAGGACTGGCCAGAAAAAAGCCCCTGCTTGAAGAAATAAATAAGGACATGTTTGGAGTTCCCCAAAAGACACATGGGAGACTCCCCAAACATACAGAGGAAGGTTCTTTGGTCATATTCGACTAAAGTTGAACTTTCTGGCCATTTGTTCTGTAAAGCCCAGCTCTGTGGACTGTTCCAATTGATAAATACTCCAGTTTCTGCTGTGGAGCTTTCCAGCTCCTTTAGGGTTTTCTTGGGTCCTTTGGTTGTCTTTCTGATTAATGCCCTTCTTGCCTGGTCCTTGAGTTTTGGTGGGGGGTGTTCTCTTGCCTGTCCCCTGCCGCCATCAGCACCTCTCATCCCTCCCTCCTGTTCCTCAATAAATCTCCCTTACCTTCTACAAACTACCTGCTGTGTCCATGTCTGCTTCTGGGTTCTAAACCACCACCCTAACAGGCACAAAAGTAGTATGGATTAGCTGATCCTATATAGCAAAAAAAGGGATTTCCAAACCCTGATCATTCTGATACATATTACATTTTTTGAACAATAAGCCTTGGGGACCTCCATAATCTGTACCACCATGAAAGTCTATATGAATCCATCCAGTATTTGTTGTGATTTTTCAGTCTTGACCAAAGAGCAATTAGCCTGAGTGTCAGACTGAAGCTCCCAGAACCTTCAGTCTGACATTGCCTCCATTGAAGGCGATTTACAAGGGGGAGGGAATTTGATTTTTCCCTAACCAATCAGTAGAGATCAACGACTCACCCAGAATCTGACGTCATTAGTATCTATGCATCGGGGGTGCCGAAAACAAGCGAGCATTGCCCGTTTAAAATGTCTCCGTCGTCGTGCACGCCCAGCTGCATCGCCGTTAAATCCAGTTTAGCAGCTTCCTTAATTTGGTCCTCCATTAACGCGAGTAGTGGCGAAATACCTCGATAGCATCGTTAATGTGGTCTGTAGGACCCCCCCCCCCCACCCCACCCCCGGCGTTCATTGGTCCGTCCATCGTTTGGACGAGATAAATCGCAAATTCATTGCAATGCATTGCAATTGCATTCATTCCAGCCTGAACTCCGGTAAGACAAACTAAGTTTTAGTCAAATGGTGATCACAGATTCAGTCAATCCAATATATATTGTGATGCACAGTGATCATTACAGCATCTGTCGGACATTAGTGAGTCTTTAGGTTCTTTGTCTCGTTGTTTCTTTTCTGTTAACCCCAGACAGGACACAGGTTAAGTATGATTTGCTATCAAATACACAGCCATTTGATAATTCATACGCACTTCATTGATACTCTTCATTTAATAGCCTATTGTTCTGGCATGAGACATCAGCTTTTAAGATCTGTCTCTTGCTCTTTTGCTGCCAAAACAAAGCCAAAAAAATATAAAGTAGCTGTGTTGTTAACTAGGTTTTCTCTACACACAGGGCAGTGCATGAAAGTTAGGCTTTTTTTCCCATGCATCCAAATAAACAGTTATTACAGCTGAAGGGCTTGACACCCAAGATAGTATTTGCTGCACCCTGAATTGCAACAAATAGCCCAAAAGTAACAATATATTAGATCAGATTAAGTCTTAGCCTGATAGGAAGTCAGATATCGGACTGTCCTTCATATATCAAAACCAATTATATTAATAATATACCAGATCTATGATGCCAAGTTGCATGTCCAGTCCTGTTGGAGACAGCTGTTCCAAAACAACCTACAGTTAAATACCAGAACATTAATACTGATGGTGAATAAAAGTTTAATATTCGCTCACATACAGAAGAAAGCAAGCTGTGAGAAGCATGTGTTGTTACTCTCTTCACGGCTAAGCTCATTTCCACACAGCTGAGGAGGCTTTTATGCATGGTGACATGAACAGCTGTTACCACATGGGTGAAATAGGCACAGACACCACTGAAAGCTGTAGTTGGTAACTTTGGTAAAAATAACTTTTTGTCATATTTGCTGAAACTGTCACTATATTCACACAGCATTAATGAGGAAAAAAATCATACTCCTTTTGCCTAATAGCACCTCTAATGGCCTTACCTCATGTGAATAAAACAATCAGGCAGCGCTGAGGAGTCTATAACTCAATCATGTCAATCACTGCTCACGAACTGTGGCCAAATATTAATAAAGACTCTGTTACTGCATTGCCTGTTTCTTGCCTCAGATGTTTATAGAAACATATTTTAGTGTACTATTTAGCTGTAAAATGAGAATGTTAGTCAACAAGCTGACATGTTGAAGACTGTTAGGCCAAAACAAAACACTGTTTTGAATTTTATACATATATACTGTACACTGTTGGAAAAGAGATAAAGGAGAGATAAGCCTCCTAATGATATCAGTAATGTTTTTTTTACTTCATGTTATATAAATATGATATATAATAATATCATTATTATATATAATATATATATATGATATTAAACAAAGTACATCACATTACATAATAACTGCCATCAAGCGATGATTTGGAGAAGAGGCCTTCAAAGTTTAGAAAGTTTACAGAAAAGCTTCGAGACACTTTTACCTTGTAGCCAGCAAGGTAACAAGAACAAGTATACCCAGCAACACTGCAGGAGGACAAGAAAGTAGTAATGTCGCAAGAACTATGGTCCAAAACAAAGTTGATAAACAAAGTTAGCATGCAGTTAGCAATGGACTTTACATGACAATATTCATGAAAACCCTTTTCGATCAGTGGACCCTTATGGACTAAAGAAATATAAATAGGCCTAATCGAGAAATGGACAGACACTGTTAGGACTTTTTGACCACTTCAAAGGTAGAGAGCAATCACTTTTGTTTGTCTCTCTTGTGTACCATGCCAGGTAAATTTCAATAAATTATACTTTGGTACACATGGTTTCTGTAAATTGAACTTAATGATTGAATTGTTGAGCAAAAAAAAAAAACACAAGAAATCTGTGCTCTAGAGAAAGGATCAGCACTCAGTGAATAACCTCCTAAGCCCTATGATAAGCTATTATGGCAAGGCTTAACTATACAGACCAGTGAGCAGTGATAAATAACACGTCTTTGGGGTCATCGGGTGGGAACCTCCTTTCACCAGTGTTTCGTCTAGTTTGTCCCACGACACCTCCAGGAGGCTAGACAGTGATTTCTGGCGTCCCAGAGACACTCCCCTAATGCCAGCTCTCACTGCTCCCCGCACCTACCCAACAACCTCCTTTACCTTACCTTACACATGGCTTTCTCAGCCCAAACAGCACTGCCACCTTCAACAAAGGTGGTAAAGCTGGGGTGGCTCCGTTTATGCAAGCTCCAGGTAGTGACTGTGTCGATACTAACTTTCCTAGCACAATCACCATACTCTATTTCACATGCTCCATATCATAACTCCAATATAAGCTAAAGCTGAAGGACCATGCAGCGTGGTCTCAAACAAAAGGGACTCAAATAGGCCACTCCCACACTTAAATAACCTTCCTCTTCCTGGATCCACACTTAAATAACCTTCCTCTTCCTGGATTTTCTCCTGAGAGGACTGATTGATGGATCTCTCCATCTGAACTAAAGGAGTTATGTTACCTGCTTAGTAGGTCCCCCTGCTGGCCCCCAGCTGACATTCCTTCTCATCCAAATCCACTGACTAGATCTAGCTGCTTCATCTGACATTTCCTTCACTGTCTTCCTCAAACTCTGTCCCCGCACTCCGAGTTCCCCCAGGAGCGAGACAGCTGATCTTGCTATGAATCCCCTACACCCCACTTCCACTGGACAAATCCTAGTTTTCCACCCTCGCTGCTCAGCTTCTGCTCCTAAGTCTGCATACCTAAGCTTTTTTCTTTCATAGGCTGCTTCCACTGAGTCTCCCCAAGGAACTGTCAGCTCAATGAAATAAACTATCCGTTGACTCACTGACCACAACACTATGTAAGGCATCTGATTTGTACAAACTATTTCCTGGGAAACAACAAGCTTTCCCCCTAAATCTATTTGCATTTCCCACAAGCACCTTCTAGGCGGCCACACCCTTGCCTCCTTACCAATTTATCACTTCTGTATTTCTCCCCCTCACGGACAAACTGAATTGCTAAACTCCTATTCTTAAAACCTTCTGAATTTCCCTGTCTTCGTTTCCGTTCAATGCCTGCAACTAAACTTTTCAACACCTGGTTATGTTGCCATGTATACCGGCCTTGTGACAAGCTAGCTTTACAGCCTGACAAAATATGCTTTAAGGTTGCAGTACCTGAACACAATGGGCATGATGGGTCCCCATTTACCCACAGTTTTAGGTTCTGGGGGGTTGGTAACACATCGTATGTAGCCCCTACCAGGAATCTAATACGATTCTCCTCCATGTTCCACAGGTCCCTCCATCTAAGCTTCCTCTTCTCTACACTTTCCCAATTCAACCACTGTCCCGGCCTAGCCTGGGCCACTACCTTTGCACCCCTTAATATCTCCTCCTGTCTACGTATCTGTTCCACAACCATCTTTCTTTTATCTTTGAGACCTGCTTTATTCCATACCAGTTTGCCTGAGCAAAGCCCCAGGCCTCCCCGGCAGAACTGATCATTACCTACAATCTCTGCATGCCTAAGAGCTGCCTCTGCCTCCTGAACTGCCGATCTTGGCTTCCATTTTGTCCCCTTGGTTGAATTTGAAACCACACTCCTAACTACCACGTCCTTACTCTGAGATAACAATAGCTCTGTCCTGACCTTGGTACATTTAAAGTCCTCTGTTAAACTAGATACTGGCAGCTGAAGTATCTCTTTTCCATACAATGCAACACTACTTAGACACCTAAGAGCGCCCAACCACTTCCTAATATAGGAGCTAACTGACATTTCCATTCTCTTCACAATGGATATAGGAATTTCATAAATTGACAGTGGCCACATTAACCTAGGATATAGCTCAAACTGCAAACACCACAACTTCAACTTTCCTGGAAGTTCTGATTTATCTATTCTATCCAATCCTTCAGCCGCATCTTTTCTAAATTTCACCACCTGTTCCTCATCATTCAACTCCACATTGTACCACCTACCTAAGCTCTTTACTGACTTTTCCCTAATTGTTGGGATTTCCTTATCATCTATGACAAACTTCCTATCACTTAACTTTCCTCTACATATTGAGATGCTTCTAGACTTACTAGGCTTGATCTTCATGCTGGCCCACTTGAGGTTCTTATTTACCTTCTCTAGTAGCCTCTTTGTACATGGCATTGTTGTGGTCACCAGTGTCATGTCATCCATGTAAGCCCTAACTGGTGGAAGATGCACCCGTTCTGCCGTCTCTCCCTACCTACCACCCACTTGGAAGCCCTGATGATCACTTCCATCGCCATAGTAAATGCTAATGGAGAAATTGTACACCCTGCCATAATACCTATTTCTAGCTTCTGCCAACCTGTTGTGAAACCTGTCGTACTTAGACACAACCTAATATCCTGAAAATATGCTTTCACTAAGTTAACAACTACCTGTGGCACTTTGAAGTAGTCAAACGCACTCCAAATGAGGCTATGTGGTACTGAACCAAATGCATTTGCAAGATCTAAAAATATTACATGCAGGTCCCTTTATTTAATCTTCACTGCCTGAATCTGGTGCCAGCAGAGAATCTAACTGAGCTACCAATGTGTAGCATGTCCATATTTACCAAAGTTTTTATATAAAACATTAGAATTTGCCATGCAAAGCTAGCTCAGTTGGGTTTTAAGAGGTTTATTTAAAATTAGACAAAACCCCACTGTCCCTGACCTTGCCATGTTACTATAATGTTTAGCCTGTCATTCATAATTTCACGGAGACATGGTGAGAGGGAAGAAGAGAGGTACTGAGAAGGACAAGAGTGCAGTTAACAAGTGTTTGCTGCTTGTCATCATGCCTTTACAAATTTGAAAACTGTATTTATCATCTGAGCCTTGGGCTACAATTTTCATATTCTATAAGCTGAGACTTTATTTAAAATCAAAATTCTTAACAACAGCTGATAATTGTATGGCAGCAGAGAAAATCAGTGAGTCGATGTAATTAAAGAGGGAACAGGACATAGCAGTTATCCTTAAAATCTTTAAGAAAATGTCTGTTTCTTCCTTCTGCAGGCAAAGACTGTTTTGTTTTCACCATAACACCCTTTTTTTAGGAGGTGGTACAGTGAACACAAAACATCTGTTTATCATCAAGCAAGGTGGAGAAAAAGCAAAAAATGTCATTTAAAACAGAGTACCTGCTGTTGTTGGAATGGTGGTAAGTTGTGAAGCTTGTATTCTTAGTGATGTCAGGGCTGCATCACCGGAACTCCCCTTGGCTGCGTTGGGTGTCATCCAATAGGAGATCAGGATTTGAATTAAAATCACATTCACTATTCACAAATAGTTTATTTTAATGGAAGTCAATCAGATGTTAAACATGTGAAACAGGGAGTGCCTCAAGGAAGTTGCCTTGGGCCTCTTTTGCACTCTATTTTTACAAACGACGTTCCTCTTGTATTAGAAAAAGCTCATATGTCTATGTATGCTGATGATTCAACCATTTATTTAGGAGAAACAACAACTGATGATTTAAATACAAATTTAAGTCAGGAAATGAAATTGGTGTTGGAGTGGATCAATAGTAATAAAATTATCTTAAATGTGTCTAAAACAACTAATATGGTGATTGGAACAAACCACTCTTTGTGCTCAAATTCAAGTCTTGATCTTAATATAAACAATGTATTAATTAAACAGGTAAATGAAAGTAAATTGCTGGGAGTTATCATTAATAATAAATTATCATGGGACAAACAAATACAGAGAGTAGTGATGAAAATGGGTAACATTCTGTCTGTGATCAGAAGATGCACAAAATATTTAACACAACAAACTATCAAACAAATAATTCAAGCTTTATTTCTTTCCCATTTAGATTATTGTTCTGTGGTTTGGTCCAATGCATCATCAGATAATATCAGAAAACTGTAACTGGTTCAGAATAAAGCAGCACGTGTGGCTCTTTCCTGTGGGTTTTGGACAAATGTTACAAAGATGCATGAATGTCTATCCTGGCTTGATGTAAAGAATAGACTACTGTACTTGTTGATGGTTTTCATGAGAAATATTATCACAACAAAGATGTCATTTGTGTTTTACAAGAAGTTATCTTTTAGTTCAGAGACATAGTTATTCTACGAGACATGCTGCTAGTGGGTGCTTTACTTTGTCTAAATCCAATACGTCTGTGCAGCGTACGGTAATGTATAGGGCAATGAAAGAGTGGAATTCACTCCCCAACTATATTACAAAACTGAAAAATGTTGATCATTTCAAAATCAAGCTTAGAGTATACTATTTATCAAGGAACTTTAGTAATTAACTTAATATTTTCTGAAGCACTTTTCAGAAGACAAGATTAATTGTTAATTAATTGTTTTTTGTGGCCAGGTCATTCCTGTAATGTGACAACATTGGATAAGATGATTCAGTATGGAGCATGTATTGTATGTTTTTTGTTGTTGTTATTGTTGTTGTTGTTGTTGTAGTGTATTTGTGTATGTGTATCTGTCTTGTTATTGTTTTAGTGATGTTTACTGTATGTATGTTTTTTATTGTCATGGGAAGAATCATTAAGGCCCCAGGAAGAATAGCTGCTGCTATGCAAAAGCTAATCTTAATAAAACAAACAAACAAAAACATTTTGCACCAAGGTGCGTTTTGGAAGGCCTGATGGGGTTTTGGGAGCATTCCTTTGATCAGGCTTTTGGTCTAACATACAAACCACTCCATTGTTCACCCATGTGGTGAAATCCTAAAAACATCTTCAAGTTTGCTGACCATACAGTTGGGGGGAAGGGGGCTGGTCACAGGTTACAATGAAAAACCCACTTGAGGGCAACATATCCCCACAGAACAGTTCATATGATATCCTACAGAAATGCACACACAGCAGCTCGTATGATGTCCTAAGAATTAGCACCCCACAAATGACATTAGGTCCTTAACATACAGTATGTAATGAACATAAACTTACAGAGGTTAGGTTTAGGCTAATAAATTTACTGTGGTTAGGTTGACGAAAAAATCATGGTGAGGACGTATGTTAAAGTTCACGTGGTTCTGAAAACGCATGTGGAACCCCTCCAGGGTAAAGTCCCAGGGGAAGGTCTGCATTTTTGTGACCCATCCACTGTCCCAACCTGCCTCCTTACATGACCGCTCAGGACTGCTTCCTTATGTACTCTTGCCAGTGCACTGGTCACATGATTGCAGCCTTTAGCAATACCTGTACAAATTTGGGTGCAATACTTTTTGTAAGAAAAGTAAGGGACCTGATCTGCTGACGTCAGGACTACAGTCTACTCCTAAATTTCAACAAAAAAAAAAGGAGATGATAGTGGACTTTGGGAGGAAGCAGGTAAGGAACTACGCAGCCTTAGCACTCAGAGGCTCAGGAAGAGCATCTATCCTCAATCCATAAGGGTCCTTAATGAAGATCCCACCTAAAGCCTCCTACAGACTGTGAGATTTTAGCAATATTTTAAGTTTAGTGAAAGCTACATTGTACAACATGGATCTAATAAACCTGGGTACAACATCAAGTTTGATGTATGCAGACTGTATGATGACAATGCCTACTGAATTGCAGGCTATGGTGTACAGTTGAATAACTTCCCATACTGAGTGCACAAGGATGCTGCACAGGTTATTACTTCTCCAACTGTGAAGCACAGCATAGTAGGTCACATTATCAGCCCAAAATATACTCATGATTACAGACTGTTTTTAATGCAAATATTGAAGGAACTGACAGGATTACATTTCACTAAAACTGTATTTAATATAATTTCATGTGACAAGTAAATTGATTGATTGCTTGATTGACTGATTGATCCTAGAGCACAAATTTTTAATTTGAGGACACCTCCTGGTCTTCATAAATATATGAAAATAATACACTGAAGACAAGGAAAAACTGGATCTAAGTTATGCCCTTTTTTGAAGTTACCAGATTTTTACATTGTGATACAGTTAGTTGAAAGCAGCAAGTGACAGATGAAACAGAAACATTGCTGCATATTCAATATGCCTCTGATCTCTATTTGTGTGGTGTTAATTAACTTATGTATGTTCCCTGTGTGTGTGTGTGTGTGTGTGTGTGTGTGTGTGTGTGTGTGTGTGCGTGTGTGCGTGCACACACGTGTGTGTGTGTGTGCGTGCGTGCGTGCGTGTGTCTATGTCCTTTGAAATCTCTTTGTTTTTGTCACCATCACCAGAGAAAATGGTTAAATTTCTAAAGTTTTAGCCTCAAAAACTCCTTTTGTACAGTCTTTCTGTCATATCCTCACCTGCAGAGTCTGTGTTTTTCCACTCTCTCCCTTGTGTGTCTCACTCTCTCCTAGGGGCGGGTCCCTGCCGCAGGCAGTGGCTGCAGGACGCACACCTGGAGCTCATCACCTCATCACTCAGCTCTAATACTCCGGCTCTCCTGTCATTCTCCGCCAGATCGTTACAGTTCACCATGCGGTAACTCTCGTCAGGCCGACTTCCAGTTTGTGTGGATTTCAGTGTTTATTCCTCATGCTTCCTCGTGTTTACCTTGTGTTTTCTCGTGTCCCAGGAATCATCCAGCTCCTGCACAGCAGCTGCCTCCCCGGATCTGCTCCAGCCCCGGCTCCCCTCACCGCTACCCTCCACCTGCCATCACCATTCCCCCCACGCCTCTGCTCCTCTGCCTACCCCGGGCCCCTGGATCCCCTCCTCGCTTCCCGCTCCTCGCCCCAAGCCTCCTCCTTCCCTTCCAACCTACCATTCCCTCACAAAATAAACCTGTGTTCATTGCTCAGCTCTGGGTCTGTGTCCTGGTCCTCTGTCACACTAGATAATTGGCTCAGGGGGCGTAGGAAAGAAAGGAGTAGTCAGCCCTCAGTATCTCGCCCTTCTGCTTCCCCTGCTTCCCATCATTCAGTCTCCCAGCCGCCAGAACCTTTTTCCCCTCGCCTGCCACCTCCCACTCTCTCCAGACCCACTCCTGAGCCTGAACCAATGCAGCTCGGCCGCACCAGTCTGACCCCGGAGGAGCGGCTCAGGCGCATGTCTTCCAAAGAGTGTCTGTACTGTAGTCAGAAGGGCCACTTCATCACGTCCTGTCCCCAGCGCTCAAAAGCCTAGGCTCACCAGCTGTTGAGGAGCGGCGGGTGAGCCTAACACACTCCTCTCCATCCAGTCCCAAGCGATTTTCAATCCAAGCCTCCCTGTGTTTTTCTTCTGTGCCTCTGCCCCTTTTTACCCTGGTTGACTCCTGTGCCGAGGACAACTTTATTGACGAGGCAGTGGTACGTCAAGCTGGTTTCCCCACTGAGCTCCTGGAAACTCCCATCATCGTCAAAGCACTGGATGGCAAGTTGCTAGCCCGCATCACTCACCAAACCACCCCACTCCAGTTAATCAATTTCAATTTCAATTTTATTTATAAAGCCCAATATCACAAATCACAATTTGCCTCACAGGGCTTTACAGCATACGACATCCCTCTGTCCTTATGACCCTCGCAGCGGATAAGGAAAAACTCCCCAAAAAACCCCCTTTAACGGGGAAAAAAAACGGTAGA
>NC_065509.1:4529018-4535119 GCF_006386435.1 Epinephelus moara | reverse complement strand
TAATGACTAATGACGGCAGCAGCAGCAGGAGGCATCTGGCAGGACCACGGCAGCAGCACAACCACACACGTCACGTCCTGTCCGGTAATCATCGTGAGTTCATTTCTTTCAAATTATTGCATTCACTCTCTGCTCCTATTGTTCTTGGTCATCCCTGGCTAGTTTACTATAATCCACACATTGATTGGGCAGCAGGCAAAATTATTAACTGGAGCAGCTATTGTCACAGTGTGTGCTTGCAATCAGCTCAACCCCCCACAGAGGGCAGTGTCACTCCACCCCTGAGTAAACCCCCTGATCTGTCCCTCATTCCAGCCATTTACTATGACCATGCCAGTGTTTTTTTTTAAAAACAGCGCCCTGTCTTTGCCACCACATCGCCCCTATGATTGTGCCATTGATCTGGTTCCTGGAGCCCCATTCCCCTCTGGTTGCCTGTACAACCTCTCTCGCCCTGAGAGAAAGGCGATGGAAAAATACATCGCTGAGTCCCTGGCAGCAGGTTTAATTCGCCCTTCTTCCTCCCCCCTTTGGAGCTGGCTTTTTCTTCGTGTCCAAGAAAGACAAGACCCTTCGCCCCTGCATAGACTTCCGTGGCCTCAACCAAATCACCGTCAAGAACAAGTACCCCCTTCCCCTCATTTCCTCTGCCTTTGAACCCCTCCATGGAGCCACCATATTCACCAAACTCGATCTCAGAAACGCCTGCCACCTGGTCCGCATCCGAGATGGAGATGAATGGAAGACGGCTTTCAACACCCCCCTTGGCCACTTTGAGTATCTTGTCATGCCCTTTGGTCTAACCAACGCGCCGGCCGTCTTCCAAGCGCTGGTAAATGATGTGTTGAGGGATTTCCTGAACCCTTTTGTGGTCGTCTATTTAGACGATATCCTGATCTTCTCCAGCACCTTGGAGGAGCACATCACACATGTCCGGCTGGTGCTCCAACGGCTCCTGGAAAATCGGCTGTATGTGAAAGCGGAGAAATGTGAGTTTCACTCTGCTTCTGTTACATTCCTGGGACACATCATCAAGAGAGGGCAGGTGGAGGCGGACCCGGAAAAGATTAAAGCTGTGGCAGAGTGGCCCGGTTCCAGCTTCAGTCAAGCAACTTCAGAGATTCCTCGGTTTCGCCAACTTTTACCGGAAGTTCATCAAGAACTACAGCACCATCATGGCCCCTTTAACCGGACTCACCTCCTCCAAGGTCCCGTTCTCCTGGTCCCCTCAGGCTGATGCTGCATTCCATCACCTCAAGGAGCGCTTCACTTTGGCCCCTGTCCTCACTCAGCCTGATTCCTCTCTGCACTTTATTCTGGAGGTGGATGCCTCGGATGTCGGGGTGGGGGCGGTCCTGTCCCAGCATGATGAGTCCACTCAGAAACTGCATCCCTGCGCCTTCTTCTCCCGGAGACTCACGCTGACGGAGCTCAATTACGATGTAGGGAACCGGGAGTTGCTGGCGGTTAAGCTGGCTCTGGAGGAGTGGAGGCACTGGCTCGAGGTCTCGCCCTTTCCTGGTATGGACTGATCACAAGAATCTCGCTTACATCCAGACAGCCAAGTGCCTAAACTCCCGCCAAGCCCGGTGGGCATTGTTCTTCGACCGTTTCAACTTCACCATCACGTACCGCCCCGGCTCCAAAAACATCAAACCAGATGCACTGTCCAGACAATTCTCCCTCCAAGAGTCCCCCTCGAGCCCTGACACCATTGTGCCTCCCTCCTGTGTGGTGGGGGCGGTCACTTGAGAGATCGAGACCAGCATAAGGCAGGCTCAGCGCGATCAGCCGGACCCCGGCAATGGCCCCCCTGACAGACTTTTTGTCCCGGACTCGGTGAGGTCTCAGGTCCTGCAGTGGGGACACAGCTCCTGCATCACCTGCCATCCGGGTTATACCAGAACCCTCCAACTCCTTCAGCGCCACTTCTGGTGGCCCACCATGGATGCGGACACACGAGCCTTTGTCGCTGCCTGTCAGGTGTGTGCCCACGGGAAAGCCTCTCACCAACCACCTGCTGGTCTCCTCTGCCCTCTGCCGGTTCCTCGTCGCTCCTGGTCTCACAGTTCCCACTCGCTGTGGACTTCGTCACTGGGCTACCCCCATCCCAAGGTAATACCACTATACTCACCATCGTTGACCGTTTTTCTAATTCTGTTCATTTTGTTGCACTCCAGAAGCTTCCCTCAGCCCGGGAATCGGCAGACCTCCTGGTGCATCATGTGTTCAGACTCCATGGCATCCCCTCGGACATCGTTTCAGATTGGGCCGTTTCAGATCGGGCCTTTTCAGGCTTTTTGTTTGGCCTTGGGGGCGTCAGTCAGTTTGTCCTCCAGTTTCCATCCTCAGATCTGGACCAGGACCTGGAAGCAGCCCTGCGGTGTGTGGCAGCCCAGAATCCTGCTTCCTGGAGTTCTCATCTGGTTTGGATAGAATATGCACACAATTCCCTCTCCAGCGCAGCAACAGGTATGACACCGTTTGAGTGTGCTCTCAGATATCTTCCCCCCTTGTTCCCAGCTCAGGAGGGGGAGATCGCTGTCCCATCAGTGCAGCATCATCTCCGCCGCTGCCGTAGGATCTGGAGGAGTGCTCGCTCTGCCCTGCTCCGCTCCACTAAAAGAAACCATCGTTTGGCTGACCGACACCGTGCTCCTGCCCCCATGTATTGCCCAGGTCAGAGAGTTTGGTTATCCTCTGGGAATATTCCTCTTAAAGCTGACTCTAAGAAGCTGTCCCCCCATTACCTTGGCCCCTTTGAAGTCTCTCATGTCGTGAATCCTGCAGCTGTTAAACTGAAACTCCCTGCTTCTCTCAGAGTGCATCCTATCTTCCATGTTTCTCAGCTCAAGCCAGTCTGTGACAGCAGACTGTCCGCCAGATCGTTACAGTTCACCATGCGGTAACTCTCGTCAGGCCGACTTCCAGTTTGTGTGGATTTCAGTGTTTATTCCTCGTGCTTCCTCGTGCTTAACTTGTGTTTCTCATGTCCCAGGAATCATCCAGCTCCTGCTCAGCTGCTGCCTCCCCGGACCTGCTCCAGCCCTGGCTCCCCTCACCGCTACCCTCCACCTGCTATCACCATTCCCCCCACACCTCTGCTCCTCTGCCTTCCCCGGGCCCCTCCACTGCCTCGTCGCCTGGATCCCCTCCTCGCTTCCCGCTCCTCGCCCCGAGCCTCCTCCTTCCCTTCCAACCTACCATTCCCTCACAAAATAAACCTGTGTTCGTTGCTCAGCTCTGGGTCTGTGTCCTGGTCCTCCACACCCCCCCAGGTTATCACACTTTCACATAGATTTTGTTTTAAAATTAATGTTATTATACTTAATCTGCGCCTGTCACCCTCAGAACAAATTTTATATTTTTGCCTCACATCACAGCAAACTCATCATTGCATCCAATGCTTGAACCAACACTTTTGCCTTGTTCCAGATGTCTAATGTCTGTTAAAGGATTGCTGTTGCCTTTGAGTGCATCTGTCCTCTCCTAAGGGAATTCTTTTGATCTGAATTATCCTGTGGTCATTTCTTTAGCTCAAAGATCATAATTTCTTTTTTACTCTGATGAGCCCATGCAGCATACTTCCTCATGGCTTGTGACAGTGGATACTGCTGACATGAGCTACTTTGTGAGCTGATTTGTTAAGAATAAATTATATCCCCAAACCAATTCTCAATAACAGAGCACAGAAAGCACCTCAGTCCACAGATCATGTCATTTTTAATGTTTAACCAAAATTCACTACACAAATGGATGTTATGACAATGTCTTGATGTTGCGTCACAGAGATATTCTTTCTGGAATATTAGATAATGAGATCAATATCAATATCATGCCTATGTGTTAGGAAGCACGACGTGACTTTGCCATGTGGGACATGTTCAATAATTAACCTAAGTCACGGTCCTGGACCAACATTGCAATCAACTACAGTAATCACAGCCCCCTGACATCATCAGTGTGCTGCTCCTGTGCTTCTTTAGAGCTAAGCTAGTTTTCCAAATTGAAGTTAGTACAATCGAACAAGTAAGCCGCGCTTTGGAAAGCAGAGCTAGATGGTAAACAAACATGGCAGCACACCGGTAAGGTAAGACAACACGTTTACATGTCGTTTTCTATATGTTCTCTGACATTTATCCTAACAATATGAGGCGGTCTTTGTGGAAAAAAAGCTTGTTTAGTGGACTAACTTTGCACTTGAAAGTATGCCCGTTCACTTATGTTTTAGCAGGTCTGACGCTACGGCTGTATCTAGGCTAACAGCTAACATGCTAACTATTATTTTTATGTCACTAGTCCCTTGAAACAAATTTAGGACGATAGGAGAAATAAACCGAAATTTCCCTTTAATGACATTTAAGAAATAATATAACCAAATTAATTTGTAGAGCTGAGAAGTATTAAATCAGAATTTGATGAAGAGAACTGACACCTAGAATGACAAGTCTATCACTCAACATCAGTACATTACACCTTGTCTTTCCCTGTCTGACTGCGTTCTCAACCTACATTAGAAAATTGCCCATTATAAAATATACTCAGCAGCACACCTTGAATTCTGTGTTTAATTATCCAGGCAGAGAGTCTTTTACTTATTTGCCGTACTTCTTTCATGTCATAAAATGAATGCCTAAAGTTAGTGTAGCCCAGTGTACAACATTTAAGTTTAGACTAATAAATATGTTTTAAAAACTGTTTAAAATAGAAGTATTTCATATGTGGAAAAATGTTTAAAAGACATTTCATTAAAATAAGTTAGGTTAAAGAGTCTTAATTACAGTTCATAAGTGAATTAAAAACAACAATGCTATAGGCAGATCAATAAATCTTTGTCTGTGGGTGTATAAATGCCGCATTCGTTTGGCAATCCAGGCCGGTCATTCCTTGTCGGATTTATATGACTGTGTGACACGTCTGATCTGAAAGTGTTTCATTGCAACAGTCCGGAAAACATGGCGGCGCGCCGTAAGTTTGTTTTTGTTTGCGTGACTTTGTTGGTTCAAACGACTTTAGGCTACAACGGGCTTGCACAGACTTTTTTTCCAACACAAATCAACAGTGGAAACAGAAATGCCATTGCAAAGTACTTGTATGATTTTTACAACACAAATGCTTAATTAAACAGTATATACGAGGACAAATTGAGGACAAATAACTTTGTTTACAATTCACAATGTGCGCAGCCATCTTCGTCGTGACGTCAATTCTACCGACTCGGTCTACCTGGACCTTGCCCGAGTTTGATGACGAGACCTCCGGGTAGAACGGGTGTTCCTTTGTACCTTTCCGGACCGGAAACCGTATCAATCCTGGTTCCGGCTACCAATAGAATGCAGCAAAAGTTCATTGAAGTTTAAATAGTTTGTTTATGATGCACAGAAGTGTTGGGATTCACAGGACCACAGATGATTTATCATTTGGTAAAATCATCACTGATTTCAAGGCTTTTTCCTCTGCATGCTCTTTGTCTTCAAACAAAGAGAGCTAAGTGGCATCCCTCTCCACAGGAGGTATCACCTCACACCTCAGTGAGAATCAAGTCCCAAAACTTGATTGGACAAGACCTTTTACAGTGACATGTGACTCTGATGTCACAGGCATCTGTAGATCTTTGCTCCCTTCCACAGACCTTTCTCTTCTCTTCTCTGCTCCAACCGTGGAGCAGTGCTCTTCTTGCTCCAGCTGCTGTAGCAGTTGCACCCCTCTTTCCAGCTGGGCCTGGGACAGCAGAGGCCCAAACCCCTGCTCCATAGCCCAAACCACTAAAGGGAGGACAACTGATCACAGACTCTCTGACCTGAAACAGAAAAGTAGAGTTGCGAACACAAGGTTTGCAACCAGCTTTTCAGCAACAAGGAACTAAGTGAGTTAGCACCCAGCGTCTAACTCTGCGAAACCCTGAGCGACCAGCTTCCTCTGAGTTTCACCTTTGGAACAAAGGACCCAACAAAGACTGCACCTGGAACCATCATCCCAGCCTTCTTCTGCCGGCTAACAAAGCAGTACACCACCAAGTGACTCTTTCCTCCATCCATTCAAGGATCGGTAATGTAACAACTGGGCATAGCTTATCACAGCTTTACAGGCTAAGCAAGACT
>NC_065509.1:4522447-4528664 GCF_006386435.1 Epinephelus moara | reverse complement strand
TGTTAATTAAGTCACATTATTTAACATAATTATTAATTATTAATAATAATTATTAATTATTTCCGATAGCCAATTTAACCCCAACATATTTGGTGCCTCCGTGTGAAGCCTAGTGTGTTGACCCCAACATATTTGGTGCCACCGTGTGAGGTAAATATATGTTGATTCCCAACAGAAGAGAAACGTGTTCAGCTCACAACCTAGTTTCTGAGAGCATCAGGTTGTCAGTCATGTCATGTTGTTAACTGTATTGGTTGTTATTCACTCGTCAGCCTATCTGATAGGTAGAGGGGCAGGATGTAGAGGAGACCCCGTAGATTACAGCCATGGGCACGTCAGATGAAAACAAAAGACACTGTGTAAAATTACGCTGCTGGAGATTTGTGTATGTCTGTTACGTTGGTGGATGCAGAGTTTACCGAAGTATAAGGGACATATTGCAACTGCAGAAGGTAAATAACCTCTGTGTAATCTGTGTATTGTTTCATCAATATGTAGCATGTAAAATATTGATGCTAATCGCGATTAGCGAGTTAGCATGGTAGCTAAACTAGCTCATATCTCACTGTAGTAGCCACTAATGTTACTGTGTGTGCTTATATGTGTGAAAAACTGTCATGTACATTCGTTAGACTGAGGATCAGGAAAAGCTCCTTGGACTCTCTGTCGTTTGAGAAGACTAGACATCATCTTTCGCCCGGACATCTCTGTACCAGGACTGTTGTTGGCAGCCCGCCGGTCGCTTCTTGTCTCCCTCTCGTCATACTGCGCCAGGTTTTTCCCCCCTTTACCAAGTTTCACATCAGGATTTGTGAGTAACAGAAACACAGTGCACGTGCATTTTATTTTACAGCTTGCCTAGCAAGTGAAACGACCACTTGTTTTAGGTCTCACCGCTCCCAAGCAACGAATCAGGCCTGCAACGTTTTTTTTGTTTTGTTTAAAGGACATTACACTAATTATTTGGGTTGCAGAGTGAGTGTGAATGTGGGTGAGTGTGAGCCTTTTAGGTGTAACTGAAAAATAAGGTAAACAAAAGGTCACAACTGTTGAGAAAAGAACAGAAAAAGGAACACATTTAAGTTTTGTATAATTTCATATTTGTTTAATTTATAACTGATTTAAATATTGGTTTTCCTTGACTAAATTCGTGATTTGCATTTAAGGTATTGTGTGTGTGTGTTGTTTACATTTCCGCCATAAATAAACGTACCCAGGGCCCCGCTCACAGTTACTGCCACATGGGTTATTCAGTGATTAACCACCTAGCTACATGGGTCGGGTGCTACATTAGTTATTTTACTAGTACTTTATTTCACTTTAGTCTGCTAAATTCGGAATTGTGTATCACTCAGAGGAACTCCGATTTAAAATATCAGCAGTTATGAAGATGTGGTAACCACGTCATTAAAGCAGACGAGCGGAGCATTAGCTTAAATTAATACAGAATGATGTTAAATATTCCCTGAATGTGTTAGTGACCGTTGGTGATGCGTAAGAAATCATAAATCATCTTTTATAAGGAGTAGATGTTGACTATAAGTTTGCTCTGGCTCTGTTAAATTTAACAATATATTAATGTAGCAAGGCAAGCTAATTGCTAACGTGTTTGATTAAAAAGGTAAACAACCACTGATTTGACATGGCTGTCAGAGATGGCAGAGGTATGATCACATGATCCCGTCTGAGGTGTCACAGGAGGTTTATTCCACATTTTATTCCCAATTGTTCTTGGAGAGAGGATAAGTACTGTTAGCTAACAACTGTCATTGCAAAACAACGGTTCTGGTTCAGTGCACGAAGTTGTGCCCATAATTCATGCAAGGTATCATGGGGGCTAGGAATAAGATGGATAAAGAGATTTATTTGATATTTGCTTGCCTGCCCATTGGGAGCAACTTGGGGTTCAATGTTGTGTAGTTACTCTCCCACACCTTCATATTATTCTTTAAAAAAGGACTGCCACTGGTTTGTTGAGTACCTCTGGTTGGATCGGTAGCAAGATGATGGGTGGACAGCAGCCTGAGTGGGTGGGTAGCTGTTTGGGATGATTCCTGCTCTGTCCTAGTTTCCAAATCACTCCAAAAAACATGTTGATTGAGAAAACTTTTCTTTTTTTACACCATGTTTTTTTCTGTTTTGTCCTCTCCCTCCCTAAACTCCTCTATTCTCTTGTTCTTCACTCAGCCCCTCACTATCTCCCTCCGTCACCACCCTCGATAAACAGCGTCTCTTTCAAGTGGGGTAAAATGGCGTGTCATACCAGGGTTTGACAGATTCTAGTCGTCAACACTGCTGTGATTCCAGCCTGTTTTGTTTTTTTTTTTTGTTTTTTTTTTAAGTCACTCAGAGATAAACACATTTTTGGCTGCAGGAGGGAGAGAAGGAGAGGAGAGTTAGGGAGAAGGGAGCGAAAAAAGGCAAGAGGAAACAGAGAGTGTGTAGGAGGGAGAGAAGGACAGGAGGAAGGAATGATAGGGGAAATGTGAGTTGACTTGTGAGGTTTGTGTTGGAGGGTTCCTCTGATCTGCTGCCTTTACTGATTGGAGGGACAGAAGCTTCCTGTCAACCGTCCCACACACACAGCTGGACTGTGAAGACAAGTGAATGACCGTTGTCTGTTAGGTCATTCTCGTGTGTGTGTGTCTTTTTGTGTGTGTGTGTGTGTGTGTGTGTGTGTGTGTGTGTCTGTCTGTGTCTGTGTACAAGCGTTCATATCATCCAGCAGGATTTGAATTTAGAGCTCTCACTAGCTGATAATAGTGTGTCCATACTTCCTGACTTCCTGGACCAGATTACATTTCAATAAAAGGACAATACTGACACCCTGGCAACAGCATCACTACCATTAAAAAAAAAAACATCATCAGGGACATTAATGAATGCCATCACACTGGAGTTACAGCAGTCTAAAGAGTGACCCTCTGCATTTGTTTGTAGCAAGATAAGAGTAATCCTGCTTAGTGTAATCACTTCCTCCCCGTGCCCAGCAGCAGCAGCAGCGGCCGCTTGCTCACTGTGGCCTGTCAGAGCCATGATGTGCTTGAAGTTCAAGCCTGTGGGAGACAGAGGCGGCTGTTGTTTGGTCTCGGTGTTGTTGATGGGCAAGAGACGGAGGGGAAAGGGCACAGAGACCCCAGGAGAGAGAGCGAATAAGAAAAGGCTGGAAGATGAAAAACATCATGTGATGGAAACAGAGAGAGAGAGGGAGGTAATGGAGACCTTTGAACAGCAGCACTCTGGGCCCTTGAAAGGTTTTTGGTGTCTCCAGAGTACTCAGTGACACTCAGCTCATGCACACAAAGACACACACCTCCACACACACACACACACACACAGTGTCACACACCAGCAAACAAACATACTTCCTTACATGCACACAGACAGAAGACTGACTGGTAAAAGAAATAATGGGGGTACCATTAGTACTTGGTGAAGGAACTAAGGCTTTGAAGTGGAATGATTTAAACTAAAATAACATTTTAAATATCTTTCTTGCCGTTCATAACTCAGGGTGACATTTTCCCTGGGTGAAAAGCACATTTTGTTCTTTTGATTCTTTGGTTGACGGTTACACACCATCTTGACTTTACTTGTTTGATATTTTATGTAAAGACTAAGGAAATGATGGGACAAAAAGGGTATGAACTGAACTAAGAATTGCGTGGGCGTAAACTACAAATGTCCCACATAATAGTATAATCAGCCTCCCTAAAATAACTGGGCATTTTAGTTTTCAGCAGTTTGGGAAATCCAAGCCTCCAGAAGAAACTGTTGGCATTGTATTTTTCTGCAAACCATAGCTAAAGTGACATAGTATGTATGAGATTACTTTGCTATCGGAAGGTGGAGGGGATGGAGAATGGCATGATATCTAGGCTAGATGCCTGCCAAGCTGCAGACCACTGTTTGAGACCAACTAACAACAAAAGCAATACTTTTTTAGCAACCCGTCTCTGTGTTTCTACCAGGGATAGTGCTACCAAATGCTGTTGATTTTTAGTGAGACATCACTCAGTACGTTTACATGACATTAGAGAAAATCGATTTATTGTGTTAGTCTGACTAAAACTGGACTTTTAAAATACATGTAAACATATTAGTCAGACTGAAATCAGACTAAATAGAATTTCTCAGTAGGACGAACACACCCAGATAATGCGATTAGGAGTCAAATTACTACTGCATGTATACAGTCAATCGGACCCAAACTGGCCTAGGAGCTCTGCGCATGCTCCAGAGTTTCCGCCCCAGGCTTTGACCCGGAAGACAAATAGCATTAAATGCATAACGGAAAAAGACTAAGCCAGTAACCACATGGCAAATCTACATTCAGCATGCATCTCATCTGTACAAAAAGTAAAGCCTATAGCACATACAAAATGTACAGAGCTGTAAAGTTTTCCACCATGGTACCAGTTTGCTGCTATCTAACCATAGATACCTTGTTTGTTGATTGTTTGGTCTGTGACATAATAGGTCAACCAGAAAAAGGTCCATTACTAACTAGCTGAAAGGGGGGTATATCACCACCCACTGTAACGGAGTTGGACATACTTTGGTAATTAAATGGAGTCCTCTCCCCTGCTTGTATACTGGGACAAGGACAGTAATCCAATGAAATGGCCTGGTGGAGCTATTGCTGTAGCTCAACTTAACTGTGCATGTCAACGTTTTTACTATGTTTCCAGCCTTGATTGTGCCCTGAAAGCCAGGTATTTTAAGCTAAAACATGAGCTTTTCCTAACCATAACCAATTGCTGTTGTGCCTAAACTCAACCACGCATTAACCACACCCTTGTTGAAATGCTAATTTTCGAAGTAACCGTTAAACAGTAATGTACAAATGAAACGCACATTGGCCTGATAGGGCTGTTTTGCCCATGTAGAGTTATGAACACCTGGTTATAGAGGTATTCTTCCTTACCTTTGAATTACCATTTTAAAGTTTTCTTCTCTCCTGGATATTGTTACAATCTTATGTTATGATAACTTGTTTTCATTATTTTTTGTTTATTTATTTGTGTCTGAGAAATGTTTTTACCACCGTTTGGTATGATAAATGCCTCTAAATGTGTGAATCTGAACAGAAGAAGAATTCAAGACAAATCTTTATTGTTGCAGTTATTAACAAACCACAGCCCTACATTCATCAAAAATTGATCCAGAATCTAAAAGTACATTCATTTAAGTGGCAGATTGCGTTGTTAGTTTTCTAAAACTCTACAGGTAAAGAGTAATGAGATAGGGAGAGGGGCCGGGGGTGGCAGGAACCCGGAAAGAAGGCCTTTCTATTATTTAGTAGGCTTTGCTATGTAGTTACGTTGTTGTACCCTTATGTAAAATTTTAAAATAATAGTAATTATAATATTAGTAAAAAACAGCAAAAGATAATAAAAATTTAGATTTTTTTTTTCTTCTTCCCCCATTCGTGGCGCCCCCCATGGATGACTGCACTCTGTGCATTCTGTATACTGCCTATGCCACAGGCCAGCATTGCCTCAGGTTTACATGTTGTGACCAGTCATATGCCTAACAGCCAGAGAAACAATAGCTTCACACATACAGCACCTGTATGAATCAGAGCAGGCTAAAAGGGAAACCCCTGAAAAGTTCAAATGCTGTTAACTGGGGATCATTGGACACCAATAACTGTACTTTCCCAACAGGAACTGTGTAAACAAACAAACAAACAAACAGTTGTAGCACTGCAGCACTGATTATAAGAAATAAATCTGCAAGATCATAAAGTAAATTTCTTTGCATTTTTTTGATTCCTAATATTGTTTCCCAATAAAGACACTCTGGTAAGAATTGCTTCACCTTGTAAATATGGACTAGAATAGATTTTTTAAACATGATTAAAAATGTGATCAATCACAATTAACTACTGAAATCCAGCGATTAATTTGATTTAAAAAATGTATTGTTTGACAGCCCATATACACACATATATGTATATATATAGGGATGTCCCGATCCAGCTTTTTCACTTCCGATCCAATACAAGAACAACTACTTTATCGGGTTAGTTAGAATGATCCATAACAGTTGGTATGAGAAACTGACCCGTTTATTGTGAACAGGGTTAAATAAACAAACTTTAAACTTTAACATTAACATTAAATAAAAAATATAGCTGGTTTGCTTTGGCTGCTTTGGCCCCTTAATAAATAGAAAATAAATCAACACAAGAAATCTTTAAAATGTCTAACAT
>NC_065509.1:4520788-4521835 GCF_006386435.1 Epinephelus moara | reverse complement strand
TATTATATATATATATATATATATATATATATATATATATATATGTATATATATATGTGTGTGTGTGTCTGTGTGTGTATATATTATATATATATATATATATGTGTGTGTGTGTGTGTGTGTGTGTCTGTGTCTGTGTGTGTGTTTGTGTGTGTGTATGCATGTACAGAGCCACCCCTGGGCCTTACTGCAACTTGCTGCACTGTAAATAATAGCCAAACTGCAAAGTTAGCAACTCCCATGACAGCACACACACTACTGTTGACGTCTCAGCCACTGGGAAGACAATTTTCATTAATTCCCAGGTTGTCAAAGATTGATGCTTTGTCACCCTTGGTGCCTGACAGAGACAAACAGGGCACACTTTTGCTTATCTATGTGACACATAGCTGAAACACATTGTAACTAGGGATGTCACGATTACTTGATTTCACTATTAACCGCGATTTTAAACGCCACGGTTACTTATTCGTAAAGATTCCTCAACACCGTCACTCTCCAAAGATTATGCCGTGACGCGGAACCTTATACAGTAGGTCAGCGCAACTCGCACGGAACGAAAACAAAGTTACAAAAGCGGCGTCTCCGAGTGATGAAATATGGATGAAGAAGACCCCCCCCCGCAAAAACGGATAAAGTCAGCCGTGTGGGATCATTTTGGCTATCGCAAAATGACCAAGGGGTCATTGTTGACGACGGCTTTCCAGTTTGTAAAACATGCCGCAAAAAAGTCGCGGCCAAAGGATCAAACACGAGCAACATGATACACCTGCGGGACAACCACCTGGCTTTACATGCGCAAGTAAAGGTAAATGCATAATAACTGGGTTAAAATACGTCAATCTGAATTTATCTAATGTAACATTAAATTAAAAATTATATGTTAGCGTGTCATTTGCAATTAATGGCATAGTGGTATGATACGAGTTGGGCTTACAGTGCAACGTGACAAGCTAAGGCACGTCTCAAAAACTTTTTTGATGGATAGTTTTGCAGTTTGTGTGCACACAGCGTGAGGTTGTAATGGTTTTGGGTCCGTGTAGCTCT
>NC_065509.1:4489165-4520531 GCF_006386435.1 Epinephelus moara | reverse complement strand
TTTTTTAGTCTCAGACTGTTTCAGTGTCAGTGTGCAATGTGGAAGATATACGTAATGTCTTCTCAAGGTCCTCAGTCAGTGAACATTTAGCATTAGTATTACCTCCTTTTGCTTCCTCCCATCTGTGTTGAGTAAATGTTGGACTTGTCCTTCCAGCACGATGTCTGTTTCATTTATTATTAACACTGCACGAGATATGCTCTCAATTCATTTGTGTAATTGTAATTTAAAGAGAACAAAAAGACACACACATCCTAGAAAAAACTTGGACTGCTGGACCACAAAGAGGCATGTAGTGAAAGGAGAGTCCGCACACTACTTTTTGGTTACTTTTCTTTGTTGCTATATTATTTTTGTTATGTTGGCATGGAAATAAATGAAACTTAAAGATCTATAAGGAGTGTTCATGTGATTTTACACATTTATAGTGTGAAATTAATAATCGTGATAATCGTAAAACTGTGATTATTTCTCTGACAATAATCGTACCAAGAAAATCTATATTATTTCTCTGACAATAATCGTACCAAGAAAATCTATAAAATCTATAATAATATAATCGTGACATCCCTAATTGTAACACATGGTTAATGTTCTGAAAGGCAATAAAATAAACCCAAGCAATGACTTGGTTGGGTTTAGAAAAAAAGATAATGTTTTGGGTTAACGTAAGTATGTTTGTTGCTCAAACTTAACATGATGTAGAGTGACGCCAGGGAGCAATGATCAACATAAATTACATCATGTTGAGTTAAAAAAAAAACTGTGACTTTTGATTACACTCTGGATGTAGTTACACAAGCTATTTTACATTAGGTTAAAACAACACTGACTTTACGGATCACACAGGACACAAACTGTAGTTTCCTTGGTGTTAGTCTTGTTTTGTTTGACTAATCTACCTCCCCTCCCCTCCCTCCCACGATATGGACTCTCTTGCTCTTCATATTCCTACAGTTGTGTGAAGGATAGCCACTGATGGGTTTACATTGGAGTTAGTTGAAAGCTCAGTGTGTCTCATAAAGACACTAAAAAGGTGCCTTTGGCGTCAATATCACAGACCAAGAAACATGTCAAAGCATCTGTAGTAGACAACCTGAGAATGGGAACAGGCTGCTGAAGAAGATGTAGAATGGGTGGTTACAATGGCCTATGCATGTCCCACCCATGGGTGCAGTAATGAATGTATGATTGTATGAGCAGTTCAAACATCAATCTGCCAGAACAGAGACATTAAGAGCAAGTGGAGATTGTAGAAACAGGGGGAAAGGAGCACTCTAAACTCATACCTTCACTCAGCACAAATGTCAGTCATACCTGATTGTGTATGCACATGTGTGCTTACTTATTTGTGTGTGGTGTTCTTCCTTTCGCCAGTAGTTGAGAAAGAAAACAGAACATGCACTGCAGCGTCTCAGAGCCTGTCGTGTTTTCAGGGGTTTGTTGAGTTGTTGTTGCCAGGTCTGAAAGGCTTGTGGTCAAAAGCTTTACAACTTATTACAGTCTTCTTTTCACTGCAGTTGCATTGAAAGATTGATTTATTTTCCACTTCACAAGTCAGACTTCTTGTGGTTGTCGAGCAGGTAAAATACACAGGTTTAAAAAATACTGATGAAATTTAGGGCAAGATTTAGAGCAAGTCCAGCAGTGATGTGGTCACACGTTCAAAGCATGTACCCTCATGGGGATTTAATCATCGGTACACACCAGCATCACATGTTCTGCTCTGCATGGCCTTATGGAGCAAACATGTGGGCCAGCCTGCAAACAGTGGTTCAAAAAGAGGTTCATATTTTATGTAGTAACATCTGGATTACCCTGATACACCAAAACTAGTAAAGAGTAATAGCCTATATGATAAACAGTCCATTACTGATGCAGCAGTTCAGTTCGGTACGTAACACACAAAACTGAGCGATACGTTAAACTATCCTGTTACATTTGGAAAATAAAATATACAATTTAAACTTTGTATAATATAATGTCAGTGCAGGGCTCCAGACTAACTTTTTCCACTAGGAGCACCAGTGCTCCTTACTGAAAATTTTAGGAGCACCAGCACAAAATTTAGGAGCACTATCTATATCGACACAACATATTCATAATTTTGTCTATATTAACTGCGTTACTGATAATTTAGCAATAAACACAGACAATTTACAGTAATAGCAATGTACTGCTTTATTTCAAATTAAACAGTAATAAAGTGCAGTAGGCTATTGCTTAAGAAAACACCCATTACGGTAAATTAAAGGGCTTCCTTCAACAGAGGCACCAAATAATAAATTAACAAATGTAAACATTAAGTATGTGGTCAGTAACTTGTAACTTACTGTCAATACAGCACGACCACAACAAAACAAGTAAACAAATATTTCATTTGAATTGAATGAATTTCACTGTCATTTCAGCGTCTTCTGCAGACCTATTTACTTGCCTGCCTCTTAAATGATGTGTGCAGCGGCGCTTTCGCTCCATCATTGCATCTGTCCCTGCATAATTTATGCCTGATGCTGTTGTTGTGCTTAACCAGCGTTTCATGTTTGAAGTGTGTGGTGGAGTCGGCGAATTTAATTTTCCCCGCAAATTTCGGACCGCACTGAGAGCAGTACATGCAGGACATCACTTTCTTTTCTTTACAATATCTCAACCACGTAAATTCAGTGAGCCATTCTTGTTGGAAATTATAGGGCTTTGGCTTTTTCGGGGCTGCGACATCACCTGCTGACTCATCCTCTGAACTATCGTCGTCGGAAGTTTGGGAAACTGGCACAGGACCGACAGGAGTTTCTGGATTATTCTTTCTTGTGAAAAACGAATCTATAGCTCGTTTCATAGCGTCACTTTATGGTCAAACGACACAGCACTTTCTACTCGACACCGGCTCTGTGACCCCTCTCTGTCTAACCCCGCGCACAGTGCACACGTACTAAAACTGCTGCACGTTGCTATGGTTACTGGCGTCCCCCCGCCCCCCGCCTCGCAGTGCGCATCCAGACACACATGGCACACACACACACACACACACACACACCACACACACACACACACTCGCTTCTGCTCCTCCATGAAATGCAATTATAAAAAAAAAGAAAGAAAAAGGGGGAGGGGATGGATTTGTAAGTCGCGCTGGTGCTCCTAGTTAAAAAACTATGTCGCACGGCCTCCAAAAAAGGTCGCAAAATGCGACCAATTAGGCGCAGTCTGGAGCCCTGCAGTACCACTGAACAGACAACATGCTGTCTACCCCTCCCACCCCCAAACCAGAACATTCTGCTCCAGTGTGACACACACAGCTACACTAAGCTACCTTGTTACAAGCTGGTTAGTAATGCCATTACCAAATCAGAAATAGAAGATCCTCCGATAACCTACAGCTCTAGTGTTTGGAGTCACTTTGGTTTCACTGTGAATTATGAAGGTGATTGTGAGAGTGAGTGGTGGATAAAAACACACCAAACCAAACAAGTAGCTGCCGCACAGCTACAGACTCAGCTAACTCAGTAGCAGAGTAACATACACGATGCTCGACCTGAGGCACAAGCCTCTGCGCAGCCACAGGCTCTCTTTAGCAGCTAAGCCAGTAACACATACCAGCAGCAGCACAGCACAAATCCTGCAAACCAGGGCACAAGGGCAACACGGCTATAGCCTCTCGGTCAGCATCCAGCGTTAGCACAAAGCACACATCCATAGCAGTGAGCAGGTGAGCATATTCAGCCAGAAAGACTGAAAGGTCTGTAAGTGATGGCTGTTTAGCTCATGTTAATATGATTGTTGCATTTAACAGAGATGTTTATTCATGTATTTATCAGACTGAAAGAACTCAGAGAGCTCATGGGACGAGCAAACTCGCCGCTCACACACAGTGGATGAAAGAAACTACACTGATACTATGTGCTTTGATGTCAGTGGTAATGTAGTTTTTTATATAGTAGGATACATAAATGCTGAAAAACAGCTGAACAGTTTAACTCCACAATTCAGTACTACACAGTTTCAAGTCTTTTTACATGTTGTCAAGAATTTTTTTAACATGTATAATGTGTTTAGAAAAAAATAACTGATTTTGTTTTACTCAGACCTAAATAAGTCCCTTTCAGCCAGACTGTAATTCCTGCTTTGTACAAAAACACAAAAGCCCAAGTAATGCTAGTTTTTAATCATTTATCATTTTCTACTTTTTTGCTATACCAAAAACATACCAAACCTTGACACCACTGTACCACTGTATCATATATCATATCATATCATATCATATCATATCATATCATATCATATTGTATCGTATTGAATCAAACCATGAATTTTGGTACAGTTTCAGCCCTAATACATATATATATATATATATATATATATACATATATATATACATATATATATATATATATATATATATATATATATATGTATATATATATAAAGCCTTAATATGTTTATTGTTTAAAAAAAAAAGAATCAAAATTGATGTAACAGAACCACAGATATCATCTTTATGATTCAATGCATTCTTCTTCCTTGTCTAAACCTGCCACCTACACTAACCACAATGCAACTTGACTGCATGTAACAGTCAAGCCTGGAGCATCTAGCCTCAAGCAGAGAGCAACAGGTTAGAATCTGGTAAGATGACTTCTCTGTAACACCACATCCCCAGACTTTCATTTTAAAGTAGCCTTTGTAGCCTTCAGACCAAACTGATGCTGACTCAAGTGACATCACTTGAGGACATTTATTAGACTTCACACTGCTCCCTCTTTTTTGCTCCCATATACAGTAGTACCCCTCGGCACCTGGACACAGACTTTGATAATTGGTGGGTTGCCTACAAGAAAAGATATTAGCCAAGGTTGAAAGACACCAACTACCAACCTGTCATTCAACAAGACATCCTCCCTAAATGGCTGTTGAGACCAAAACCAGATCTGTGTTAAGGGAAATGCATTGGCTGTGTTGCTTCAGGTACCACCAAGACAACTGACTATCTTTCAGGAAATCAGGTTGTGTACCAGAGTTTGACACCTTATCAGGGATAATAGGGGGAAAATAATCCATCCATTATATGCCTTCTAATCCTACATAGAAGGTATAGCTAAAGGACTTTTTGTCTTCTTCTATAGGTATGCAGTATATACCTAGGCTGAAGCTGATCCCAGCTGATATCAGGTTAAATAATACTAATAATAATACTTTGTTTTTTTTATAGTGCTTTTCTGGATACTCAAAGACACTTTACAAAGAACAACAATAACAACAACAATACAAAATCGAAATAATCCATAAGAAGGGACACAATGCAGAGAGAAAGAAGAACACATTTTTTTAAAGGTTGTAGGCAGTTTTGAAGAGGTGTGTTTTGAGGGAGGTTGGCATCAGCAGACCTGAGAGAGCAGGAGGGAGTGTGCTGGTGGAGGAGCTCAGACATGTAGGTGAGCCAGCCAGGTTGTGGTGAACTTTATAGGTGATGATGAGGAGTTTGATGTGGATATGCTGGGGAGTTTATGAAGAACAGGAGTGATGTGGTCATGAGTGCAGGAGTGTGCGAGAAGATGAGCAACTGAATTCTGGATATATTGTAGTTTCTTGAGTGTTTTGGATGATGAACCCTAGAGAAGACTGTTGCTGTAGTCAAGTCTGGAAGTGATGAAAGCGTGAATGAGAGTCTCTGCAGTTGAAAAGTGATGGATGGAGACGGGCAATGTTTCTGAGATGGAAGAAGGCTGTTTTGGTGATGTGTTCGATATGTTGGTTTAAGGAGAGGGTTTGATCAAAGATGAAACCAAGGGTACGGACATGGGGGGGGTTGAGCACAGTGGAGCCATCAATGGAGAGGGAGAAGTTATGGGTGGATTTGATAAGAGACTTGGGACTGATAATGATGAGATCTGATTTGTCACAGTTAAGTTTATGGATGTTGGTTTGAAGCCAGGATTTTATTTCAGTGATGCAGTTGGTAAAGGTAGTAGGGCTGTAGTCTCCTGGTCGACTACTCAATTATTTGGTTGATATGCTCTCGTCGGACCAAATTCTCATTGGTCGAATAATCGCTGGGGGTGTTTTCAAAACACCCCGTTGTTGACAGAAAGTTGAACTCGCCCACCCTGACACTCAGCGTTGCGGTGATGCAGTTTGTCAGTTTGTCAGTTTCTGTGTAGCTACTGACACCATTTCCCTCAGTAGAAACAAAGCTTGTATTTACTTGTATTTCACAGATAAGAAACAATAAATTGTGAAGACAGTAAAGCCTTCACTAAAATAGCATTTTAAGTCTTGTGTGTGATTTATCCTTCAGGGATTTATACTTCAGGATTTATCGTGGCTTCGTATGAGCAGAGGAAATCTCTGCTCATCGCTAGACTAATGTATACCATGTAAAATGCCATAGGCTGGCGCTAATAATGTTAGCATGTTGTATTTGTTTGGAAAATGTGTTTAGTGTGACATTTGTTTTGTCAGTGAGTGGGGTGAGTTGTAACGGAGCCAAATTGAGTGCTGTTACCTTTGTTAAATGCTTCTGTTGTCCCTGGCTTTATATGAGACAAAGGAAAGATCGCTAGCTGCTAGGCTAATTTATACAGTGTAAAGCGTGACAGTTGTTTTATCGGTGAATCTTGTGAGTTGTAATGGAGCCAAATTATGTGCCGTTACCTTTGTTGAATGTTGCTGTTGTCCCTGGTTTTATATGAGAAGACTAAAAGATCGCTAGACGCTAGGCTAATTTATACAATGTAAAATGCCATAGACTTGTGCTAATAACGTTAGCATGTTGTATTGGTGGGGGAAATGTGTCCAGATAAAGACAAGTGTTTGTCTGTCAATTCTGCGATTTTTAGTGAAGCCGATTTGTGTACTTGTGTTTGAAATCATCTCTATTAAGCCATATTTAGTGTGTGTTTTGAATCAACTAAACTTTACAGCACTTAACACAGTCCTCTACCACCGACTAGCATTTTGGAGGCGTAGCTGCAGAGTGACAGATTTATTTTTTTTTTCGCCACGACTAATCGATTAGTTGAATATTATGTACGACTTCAGTCGACCAAGATTTTCTTTGGTTGACTACAGCCCTAGAAGGTAGAGTGACTTTCGTTTAGTTTGTCAGTTTGCTTCTCTCCCTCACCTACTTCTGGTAAATTTCCACTCACCTGCACCCTGCTAGCTGCCATGGTACTGACAGCGGCTAACAGCTGTTGGGCACAGTTGCCCTGTGTCTCACCTCAAGCATGTACCTCATGTAAAGAACTGTGTGTTAGTATTTTTTGTGTGTACTTTCATTTCTTTCTTTCTTTTCTTTTCTTTTTTTTTTTTTTTTTACATTTTGCAGTTTACAGTCTTTTTTTTTTTTTTTTTTTTACAGTTTTATGTACATAGTATTTATTTCATAATTCATTGTTCTAATAAAAACCCTCCATTTGGAGACAAAAGGATACCTTTTAGTTGTTTATTATTTTATTTTTATTGATTTTATACTGTGCACAATGGTATTTTGATGATGCACATGGGAAAGGTCATGGTTGAAGGCTGCTTTGTGGGGACTTAGCTTCCTGTAGTGGAAATCAGTGCTATTTTGTAGTCAGATTCCCTTTCAAGAGATAAACTATACATTTGGCACACCTTGACTACTTTTGGCTATCCAAGTGCCCAAATGTGAAGTCTGCCTGGTCCAATATACTATATATTATATTATAATATAATACTTGCTAAAACCTTTGTACAATCTATGTGCATAAGGTATTTCTATCTTATTTGGTAAAGTTGTAGTCAAGGAGTTGATGAATGAATTCAGTGGTATCTCTTTGCATGGGAACATTGTTATCATGGTGTTATACACTGTGTAATTCAGAATATGTTTTTGGAAAGGACACTGAGAGTACATTCTCTGAGGTCTTACCTTTACATAGAGACCAAGATTACGCATACAGACCTGATAATCGTGGAGGTATTCTTGATTTATTTTGGATATGTCTGTTTAGGCGAGAATCAACTTTTAACACCTTAGGGCCCATGTTACGACCCCCTAAATTAGCTCGTACCTAAGAGACTGAACATAATTAGACAAGGCAAGAGTTGCAAAGAATCACATGTTCTTTATTGAAAAGGTAAACAATCATGGTGACCAACTCAACCCCCACCCCTTTCCAAACTAACTAAATGCTGGTAGGCCAGCCAAAAAAGTGAAAATAGACAACTTTTCAGCTAGCTAATGCTGGCAGCTAGAAACAAGTATCTACGATCCATTTTCAGTTTGACAATCTAAACAAAGAACACATTTCCTTGTAGTGGTTCTCCTAAATTGAACAGTGGTGAAAGTTTCTACCGATTGTGTGCAAAGTGCTGTAGTACTGCACCCTCATCCCAAATGGCTGCATGGTAAGTTGCTGACTGACATCATTTTTTAAATAAATGTCTTCAAAAGTCTGAAAATCAGTGTGTAACTTTTAAAATTGTCACGTGTCATGTTCTCTTCAATTATGTAAAAATTTGGGGGGTTTATGCAAAATATTATGTTTTCAAACATCTCTTCAAACATGTGCTTGTTAGCCATGTGACTACTAGCATTCTTTGGTTGTCCTGAAAAATGGCTCTGTTCTGCTCTACTCTACTATACTCTGCTCTTCTACTCTGCTCTACTCTATTCTGCTCTACTTTGCTCTACTCTACTCTGCTCTACTATACTCTGCTCTACTCTGCTCTGTTCTACTCTGCTCTGCTTTGCTCTACTCTACTATATTCTGCTCTACTATACTCTAATCTACTATGCTCTGCTCTACTCTATTCTGCTCTGCTCTACTCTACTATACTCTGCTCTACTCTATAATCTGCTCTACTCTGCTCTACTCTACTATACTCTGCTCTGCTCTACTCTACTATGCTCTGCTATACTCTATACTCTGCTTTACTCTGCTCTACTCTTCTCTGCTCTACTCTCTACTCTACTCTATTCTGCTCTACTCTGTTCTGTTCTGTTCTTCTCTACTCTGCTCTGTCCTACTCTGCTCTACTTTGTTCTAATCTGCTCTGCTCTACTCTACTCTACTTTGCTCAACTCTATTCTACTCTACTCTGCTCTGTTCTACTCTGCTCTACTTTGCTCTACTCGACTATGCTCTGCTTTACTCTGCTCTACTTTGCTCTACTCTACTATACTCTGCTCTACTATACTCTTCTCTACTCTGCTCTACTCTACTATGCTCTTCTCTGCTCTACTATGCTCTGCTCTACTCTATACTCTGCTCTACTCTGCTCTGCTCTACTCTACTCTATACTCTACTCTACTATGCTCTACTCTACTATGCTCTGCTCTATAATCTGCTCTACTCTATTCTGCTCTGCTCTACGCTACTATACTCTGCTCTACTCTACTATGCTCTGCTCTATACTCTGCTCTACTCTATACTCTGCTCTGCTCTACTATGCTCTTCTATACTCTGCTCTACTCTACTCTATAATCTACTCTAATCTATACACATATGACTATTGTCACACATGTATACTGCCAGATATTAATACATACTTTCAACATATTGTACCACAGTAGCCAGAACTGTAATATNAGGACAGAGGGATGTCGTATACTGTAAAGCCCTGTGAGGCAAATTGTGATTTGTGATATTGGGCTTTATAAATAAAATTGATTGATTGATTGATTGACTCGTCTCTGCTCTGCTCTGTTCTACTCTGCTCTACTTTACTATGCTCTGCTCTATACTCTGTTCTACTCTATACTATGCTCTGCTCTACTATGCTCTTCTATACTCTGCTCTACTCTACTCTATAATCTACTCGTCTCTGCTCTGCTCTGTTCTACTCTGCTCTACTCTACTATGCTCTGCTCTGCTCTATACTCTGCTCTACTCTATACTCTGCTCTGCTCTACTATGCTCTTCTATACTCTGCTCTACTCTACTCTATAATCTACTTGTCTCTGCTCTGTTATACTCTGCTCTACTCTACTATACTCTGCTCTACTCTGCTCTACTATACTCTTTACTCTGCTCTGCTCTACTCTATTTTGCTCTACTCTGCTCTACTTTGCTCTACTCTGCTCTGCTTTACTCTGCTCTACTTTGCTCTACTCTGCTATACTCTGCTCTACTATACTCTACTCTACTATGCTCTTCTCTGCTCTATTATGCTCTGCTCTACTCTATACTCTGCTCTACTCTACTTGCTCTACTCTATATTCTGCTCTACTCTACTATGCTCTGCTCTACTATACTCTGCTCTACTCTGCTATGCTATGCTCTACACTCTGCTCTACTCTACTCTAATAATGTGCTCTACTCTATACTCTGCTCTACTTTGTTCTAATCTGCTCTGCTCTACTCTACTATACTCTGCTCTACTCTACTTTGCTCAACTCTATTCTACTCTGCTCTGTTCTGCTCTGTTCTACTCTGCTCTACTTTGCTCTACTCTACTATACTCTGCTCTGCTTTACTCTGCTCTACTTTGCTCTACTCTACTATACTCTGCTCTACTATACTCTTCTCTACTCTGCTCTACTCTACTATGCTCTTCTCTGCTCTACTATACTCTGCTCTACTCTACTATGCTTTGCTCTATAATCTGCTCTACTCTATTCTGCTCTGCTCTATGCTACTATACTCTGCTCTACTCTACTATGCTCTGCTCTACTCTATACTCTGCTTTACTCTCCTATGCTCTGCTCTACTCTATACCCTGCTCTACTATGCTCTTCTATACTCTACTCGACTCTACTCTACTCTGGTCTACTCTACTCTACTCTGGTCTCCTCTAATCTACTCTTCTCTACTCTACTCTGCCCTACTCTGCTCTACTCTACTATACTCTGCTCTACTCTGCTCTACTATACTCTTCTCTACTTTTCTTCCCATCATAAGGCATACATTTGAGGGAATATGATGCAACCTTAAAAACAGAATAATGGTCACTACGGAAACAGGACAGTCACTACCAAAACAGTGCAGTTACTACTGAAACACTGGGTGTTTTGTAAAAAATAAAGTGTATTGAGTTATCAACTAAAGTATTATGATGGTAATTGGTTACATTTATGTTCTGTTTCATCAGTTATTAACTCTGAAATCAATCTGATCAGCGTTATGCATTGTACAAAGAAAGATTGCATTTAGAGTTTGAAGAATTCTATAATTCGAACTTCGAAATTTGTTAAAATATTAATTTTTATAGATTTAATTGTGAAAACCTTCAGTAAAAATGCGTAAAATAGAAATCTTGAGACAATGGAAGGAACAAGCATAACAGGTTGATATATATATTTTTTGTATAATATAATACTTTATGTTTTGGTAGTGACAAATTTCACTCCAAAACAGTCTGAAAATACAATATAAAAATTTACAGTCATTTTACTAGATATGTGACCTTTACATATTGCACAATGTATATAGGGACAAAGTTTTGGCAATAAAACATACAAAATTTCAAAATATTTCCAGCCTAACTTTGCACATATTCGGTAGAATGCCCCATATTTCTTCAGCTGCGAAACATAAAACTGAGGGTCTGGTACTTGCCAATGTGCACATCTAAAATGTCAACTTTCCGGTTCTGCAGGGGCATATTTGTTATTTGTACCAGTAGAGTGCAGTGCCACATTCACACAATCATGCAAACCTCACACAGAAAGGAAAGCTCAAACCAAATACCTTTCTACTGTGAGGCGACAGTGCTAACCACTGCCCATTATGAAAAGAATCCACAGTAAGGTTTAATGCAATAAGACAGGATTTTATAACCCTGGAAAGTAATCGTGACAATAATCATTTTATCTTTGGCTGCGACGATAATAGTAATACAACGCTGAGCCAGGCACATCGATTGTTTGTTTTTTTTCCGAAGGCCATGCATGTTTTAGTGATGACCTCATTCAATTCCTTTTTTTCTGGAGAGGAGATTTGCTGTGTTTGAAGAGGCATTTGTCCAAGCTTGAAGTTCAGCATGGTGTATTTTTTGTCCTTGTGGCATACAGGTGCCCTGTTACAACTGATTTATTTTACACTGTTGCATTTTCGTACCTGACTAAAGCCACTTTTCATTTGCCATTCTGCTTCAGTGACCACATTTCCCCTCAAACATGGGATGAGACTTAAATCTGTAGTCCCACAGAGAAAGAGAGCAAGGAAAGGAAAGGTGCTCCCCCAATCCCTCTCTCTATTGTCCTCCAGGCTACTGTGTCTATCCTTCTAATGAGTGCTCTGTGTGTGTGTGTGTGTGTGTGTGTGTGTGTGTGTGTGTGTGTGTGTGTGTGTGTGTGTGTGTGTGTGTGTGTGTGTGNTGTGTGTGTGTGTGTGTGTGTGTGTGTGTGTGTGTGTGTGTGTGTGTGTGTTGCAGGAAAGGTCATTTCTCCCTCAAGGCCTGTGCGGTAATCAGGCTGTTTCCAACAGATAATAAAACAACAGCAGTGTGGAACCCAAAACTGCACATTGTCCACCTGGAGGGACATTTAGAGGATGGACAGGGACCTCTGGGGTTCACCCCTGACTGTCAGCCTCCTCAGCACCCCCCACCCTGCACTTACATCCAGCAGCCGCTGGTCCCTGCTTTGAGCCCCGAGTCATCTAAACTCTCCTCAGTAGAGGCTTATGTGTTAACATTTTTTGAAACAAGCTTCCTGTCTGTCAGTACTTTTCACAGCTGCATTCAGGGAAGGCAAATAAAACATACCAGTCACTTCAGCCTGAATGAAATGATATGAATACAAGAACTACAAACTATCACAAGTCAACTCAGAGTGGAGTGTATCCAGTTTCTTTCAGTTTCTTCCAAAAACAACTGCGTTTTGTGGCAATATCTCAGTAGGAAACACAGCAATGTCTCTGTAAAAACAGCCACCTTTTTGTGGCAGTATCTCAGCAAGAAACACGGTGATGTCTCCATAAAACCACCTAACGTTAATTGCATGCATCCACAGGAAAAAAGCAAGCGCATATTTTCTTTTAGTACGGGTTTAAATTATAATGACTTATTGCAATACCTAGTAGGCAAGTTGGCCTCTTGAAACGGACACCTAGAAGAAATACGCAATTTGCCAAAGCCAAACTTGCACATTACACACTCACAAATGTTAGCTAACGTTAATACTCCTGATATAATGGCACTGTCGGCTCCAGCTCCATCTCCGTCGTTACCAACACCAGCAGCCTCAGCCCGTCAACCAACACAGCGGCCAAACAGGTCGGTTATTTTGGCGCACTTTGCTGCCTGTTCTTGTAAAGATTTAAGTTTTTTTATTCAAGTTTTTTCCACGCCACCCTTTCTTTTTTTACCGGCTTTATCCACTAGCATGGTCTGCCATGAGTAATGACTGATGACTGCGGTTGGGCCAATCAGATTACAAGAAAAATGAGAGCCTCTTTTATATTGGAGGAGGCCGCTTTTATCTCCTCCTTCAAGCATCAAAACACAAGATTGACACCTACGTTCCCTCTGAACATCTCACAGCAAATAAACAACATTGGAGGGACGCGCATTGCAGTACTGACAGCTAGCAACTAGCTTGACATTCACTAGTCTCACTGGGCCAGCCCCACCGGCCCACTTGGTGACCGGCCCATCGGGATTCGTCCTGAACGTCCCGATGGCCAATCCACCATTGGACGAGAATGACAACTTCTCTCATGAAATGCCCACGCGCATATGTTCGCTACGTCTTCTTTCTGTGGCTTTGCTCCACAGACATGACTGTATTACATTTTGCACCTCTTTTGCACTCCATTGATTCTTTTAAAGTCATTATTTCCTTTAAAAAACATTATTAAATGAATTGTTGCAACCAGGGAACAAATCTGCAAAATCCTTGTCCCATCTTTGTAATACAATGCCTAAATTAGAACTCCATTCACCAGTTTTTAGTTTCACCTTCCCTGGGCTTTTTGGGGCCCACTCTGTTAATTTCATTCTGAAATTGTTGAAGGTTATGAGTTTGTAACTGGTCTATACGCAGAGAAAGACCTTCTTTTCAAAATTGTGTCTTAGGGTGTGTAACCTTTTGTCAATTTGGTTGGCCTTTCCTTAAATTCTATTTTAAAATGTTCCCTCCGAACTTTGTTCTTACACATTAAAAAAAAAAAAAAAATTTTTGTTGCTACTCCTAGATTTGCCCACAAAGTCTGCAGTTCTTGATTCAATAGGGTTTGTAAGATTTTCTAAAACTTTTACAACTGTTAAATTTCTTCTTAACGCCTATATTTAAAGCCTCAGTGTGTAAAAATGGTGAGTAACAGTGACATCGGCGGTCAAATTCTAGATTGCGGCATTCACTCGCTCACCCCTCCTGTCGTGTAAGTGACAGTGGCCTCGTAGGACAGAAAGCCTTGCGCAGACAGCAGTTTTTCAAGTTTTTCAGGAGTATCTAGCGACGAGGTGAATATTTATTTAGGAATCTAAACCATGTTACGATATGTTATAGCTTACCAGTGAGATATAGGTTATCTGTGAGATATATGTTAGGAGTGTTTTATTTCTAATTGTTTTGGTAACATGAGCAAACATTAGCACAGTAATGCTAAAATAACACGTGCACAGTGAGGCAAATATAGGTTCGTATGATTATAATATATGCGTGTTCTTCCACAGGACACAGGGAGAGGAGGAAGAGGAAGAGGGAGAGGAGAAAGACCAGGGAGATGAAGGGGGCGAGGGTGTAGAGGCGGTGCAGGAACGGCCAGGCGAGGTGTGTCTCGGCTACCCAGAGGGAAGAGGAGGAGGAGTGGGTGGCAGCCTTCGCAGCAGCGTGAGAGGAATCAACAGATTAGGCTGTAGGCTAGGCTAACCATTTAGCTGTAGCTCTGGGATAACGTTAACCAAGGTTAGGATGACGTTAGCACGTAAACGTAGCCGTCACTCGAACTTAGACGAGAGGGAAAAGTAGTTGCAAACATGAAGCCAAAATGATTTTAAAATATCAGATTGAATTACCTGTCTAGCAGAAAGCAGGCAACCTCCGCATCCCTTGTGAAATCCTTCTCCCTCAGGAGTTCTTTCCATCTGGAATAAGCAACGCCGATATTCACTCGCGTTTTGTCCCGTCCTCGCTTATCTGATCTTTTTCTTTTATTTGGTGGCGTGGTTTCCATCTTACGGGGCAAAACATATGTGTGGTCCTCCATTTAAAGTGCGACAGAATCATAAAAGTACAAAGCAGGTTCACGCAGAAGCGCCCCGGATTGATCTTCACCTTCTCTGTCTCCAGTGACGGCAAGTTCTACGTAAACGCGAAAGGCGAAGCGCGTGTATCTCTTTCGGCCACTGTATTCAAATATGGCGATGCAAGAGGGCAGCCTCCAGCAGACCGTGCCCTGCCTGTGTATATATAGAGAAATCATTCTAAGCCTATGAGAAAGCTTCCATTTGTATGTGAATTGCATTACACTTTAGTAAATATATATTTATGAAAGTAATAGTTGATATTTGCTAATAAACAACCACGTAAATTACACATTGTAACTTTAATGCTATATGGATGTAGCCACATGATCAATCATACCAAGGATCCAAATCCCTTTGATTGCTCTTAATATTCCCCAGTTGCTCTGTAAACATTTGCAATATAGTGTTACAATGGCTAGAGGACAAACAAATCAGGGAGTCGCCTCTGTAATAACACTTTCCTAGTATAGTAAATGCAAATTTTCTTTAACAAAATAAGGTCTCACTTTAATCTTTAACAACAGTAAAGAGTGTCAGGTAATGTATATATATCACCTAGTAAAGAGAAGCTCTTCCCCTAATCTCTCAATTAGCTTACTTGGGGTAAAAACCCATAACATAGCATGATTACTGAAACCTTCATGTGGGTAGACTAATAATGTAGTGTACCACAGTTTTACCGTTAACAGAAACTGAAGTGAAGTTATCCTTGCCCGGAGATATTCTACCATTGAGCACATAACATTTAACATCTCTCAAAATTTCAACTAATATTTCCCCATAGTTATTAAAAGAGTTGTCTTAAACGGTCCACGTCACTTACTCAGTCATCGATATTACCAATACGATTATTGAAATCCCCATACAAATAATAAATGATCTTGTTGATCCGTCTGGAGGTTAATTGCAAGTGAAATAACATAAACAGTATTCAGAAAACCTATTCTTAAATTGTAGTGCCAGTATACCTTCCACGGATTTGCTCTTTAACTTCATATCACTCAAACAATTTGCTCTTAACTAGAAAACCCACTCCTCCATATCCTTTAACTGCCTTTATGTGCGTTGTTCTGCTGTGGCCAAAGCTCGTCAGCCTCCCACTGCAGGTTAGAAAATACACCTTTCCAAATGGGAGCTCACTGAGAAGAGTTCTAAAGTCCAGGCTGATCAGGCTCTCTGTGTGTGACTTGGCGGAGTGAATGAAAACAAGGCCAAATCTTTGGTTATCCCTCAAACTCTGTTTATGACGAAGCGCAGTCACTTTATCCTGCTGGGTCCGCAACTCCACTTTAGTCACACCTGGCCCCTGCCCTCTTGGCCTCATCTGCTCGACATTAACAATCACTGGTACAGGATTATAGTGTAACCCTACAATAAGGCCTACAATATGATGGACATGGACTCTCAAGATGTTGCACTTTACAGTCCAAAAGTTTTTTGAGGGAGGTGTGCATCTCATTGATCTGTGATTTGAGTGAAGCACTCTGTGACTGAAGTGTCTTAAAATCAAATTTAAGTGTCATTTGCACTTGTTCTCCAGGCCCTGTCAAAAGATACCTGTCACCTGGCCTAATAGCTTTGTTGGGGAAATTCCTGCCTTGAATTAAATTGCACATACTGTGAGTGAAAATGTGGTAAGCTGGCATTTTTTTCAAACCCAAGTCTTTGATGTTATGATAACCAAGAGGAGTAAGAGAGGAGGAGATGGAGAGAGAGTGGGAGATAATTCATATCTTGATTGTAAAGGGCTATCCTTGTTTGTGTGATTAGCTGACCAACTCATCAAACAAGTGCTGTTATTATTATTATTATTATTTACTTTTATTTGCATAGTTTTCTCAAATGGTAATTTTCACTTCTATAGATTTTCAGTACTCGACCCACTGATCCCAATGTGATATTCAGTAAGGTTCATCCTTGATAACATGTGAATAAGTTTTAATCACATTTGTTGTTCAGTGCTGGATAAAGCTTGGGTACTATTAATTTCCACACAGACCATTAACAGACCACCACTTTTTTTTCTTTCTAAAAAGTGGAAATCAAATCAAAGTCATTTATCATGGTGATTTTCGCTGACGTGATAAAACTCCTTGCAAGTAATCTGCATGACAAGTGGACTGACCAATATGGGTAAAATGAGGATTATCCCTTTAAGTGTACTGTAAAACAGGAGCTCAGGTGTGAGTGTGTGCACAGTGAAAAACAAAACAATTCCTCAAAATGATTTCGGCCTGATTCTGATGAGAGTCTAAAACCTCTCTGCCCTTTCTCTCTTTGCCAAAAACCTCTTTGTTGTCATGGCAACCAGCAGCCTGCCCCCTGTTTTCACACTAAACTATTTTGGTGAGTTTATTCTCTATTTGTACTCTGTAGTGCTGCTGGTTAAATATATTTATTTAACTACATTTTACCTGTTGAGTGCTGCCATGAATTCATCATACACATCCAGAGGTATCAGTCTGGTGTAAATGTGCAGCTGCATGGCATATGGACAGGAATAACTGACTATGGGAGGACTACCTTTACCTCTACATGTTAATGTTCAGTCATTTCCCCTCAGCAAGCCCTTTTGTTTTGGTTGCTGCCACTTATGTATGGAAAGTTTGTCCCTGTCCATTCTCTATGGACAGGGACATAGAGTTATTATGGTCCCCAGAGATTGAATCATAGTAACTTTTGTAATCTGACTTGACATATTTGGGAGAAGTTGGCATTTAGAACATGTTTACAACAGCTTTCTTCTCTTCTGCCAATGTTTTCTTGCAGGTAAAAATGACCATGTGGTTCCAATCTGCGTCATCAACCTCCTCATAACTGACCTCATTCAGCTCTGTTGCATGATTGCTGAGGTGGCACGGCCTGAGCATAGCAAAATAATTGATACATTTACTTACAGTCATGTTTGTTGTCTGGTGGCCAGTGTGTGCATCATGATGTGCATCACCCTGGAAAGGTCTATCCAGTATGTGTGGCGCTACTTCTGTGTCTGAACATCTTATTTCTGTAGAATTCTGAAGCTGTGTCTTCCAGGTATTTGGAATCAAGATTTCTGTTCAGGCCTGTGTCATGGTTTTCAGAAAGCAGGGTAAGTGAAAACTCTGAGTATGTTGAGCCTGAGATGAGGGAAACTCTGAGTTTTCCGTTTCACAAAGTTTCACAAACCAGTTCAGCGAAACCCTGAGTCAGTTACTATGGCAACTTACTCCGTGAAGCAAACCTACTGGCTCGCAGGTATCAAAACACATATATCAAACATCACACATCGTGGATTTGCATTATCGCAATATAGCAAATTTTATGCTTTGCCCTTTGATTCTTCGCCAATGGCAGTTTTCTTTTTAACATCAGGGACAGTGAACACATCAGTAAGGCAATGGTTTGTCGGGCTGTAAGGAAAGTGATGCTGGCTCTGAAAAGATTTTTGCAAGGCTTTTGTGGTTTTCCCTGGGCATAAATCTGAATGGATCATAAAAAAGGAATTCCACAGAATTGCAGGTTTGTCAGTGTTAATAAGAAATTAGTCTGCGTGGATACATGATGCAATTATTCACGAGTACTTTGAATATATTTAGGGATTTCCCGGCGTAATTGGCTGTGTTGATGGGAGTCACATTCCCATCATTGCTCCAACCAAGAATGAAGGAGACTATGTAAATAGTGATCAACTTCCGTGTTTTTGTGTGTGACTTCCGGTCAGCCGCTTTCCCTCATGCTTTCCCTTACCGGAGCTAACAGTGCAAGCTAATTTTTTTCAGTTTTCAATTGTTTATGTTAGTCAATCAGTTAGGTAGTTAGTTAGTCTGTGTAGTTTATATAAATAACTGTGCCCACGTTTCCGTTATCTGGTAATTGCTGGTAAAAATAATTCCCTCTAAACGCGAATAAATCGCACGTCAATCAAAAACTATGAACCAAAAAAAGCACAATCTATCCCGAGTGAGACAAACTGCTTGATCCCCGTCTCCAGTGTACCAGCAGAGAACCCGCAGAACCGAATCAGTGAAAAAACACACCAGGCTACACAGCCTCTCTACCTTAGCAGCTGAAGCTGCGGCTCGCACCCTCGACACACAGACACACAGACACACGGACGGTGCTTCTGCATGCCAGCCAAACGTGTGTGCAACTGTGAGAAATAAATATGTGAGGTGTACGCTGCTTTTCTATCTTTCTTCCTTTTCTTTCTTTCTTTCTGTCATATATATACATATATGTATATATATATATATATATATATATATACATATATGTATATATATATAGCTAAACTCAACAAGGTAAACAACAAGTCGATTCCCATTTACACAGTGGTCAAAAGTGCTGGACCGGAAGTATCGCACAAAAAAACGGAAGCTGGCTGCGTTCTGCGAAAAATAAGGTGGATATGATCTCTTGAAATCCCTGCAAGCTTCCTTTTGCTTGATGTACTGCAAGTAATGATGGTTATCATTCTGCACTAAAGGTGATATGTGATGCAGCCCACATCTTCACCAATGTTGAAGTCAATTGGCCAGGCTCTGTCCATGACTCAAGGATTTAACGTGAGTCTACATGGAGCCATACGTTTGCACAGGTTTGCACAGTTAAATTTTGATCCTCCCTCCCTCCTACAATAATTGTGGAAGTAAAATGTCAAAATTGTAACCTGTATCTCCACCACTCATGATTAAAGGACAGTTTAATGGCATCCTGCTTGGAGACAGAGGGTACGCCTGCCTGCCCTCTCTGATGACCCCTTACCCTGACCCTGAGCCTGGACCACAGCAACGCTGCAACCTGGCTCAATGCAGAACCAGAGCAAGGATTGAGATGTCCACTGGCATTCTCAAGGCCTGCTTCCATCGTCTGTGTAGGCTCAGGGTCACGCCAGTGAGGGCGTGTGACATTATTGTGGCCCGTGACGTGCTCCACAATATTACTATATTGAGAGGAGAGCGACAACCTGCCGTACAGACACATAAAAGGAAGACAATCTCTTCCATCCCACTGATGGGCAGGATAGACAAGCAGTGTGAGACGCACTGTCTCGCAATCATTATTCTTAGTTATCCCCTTGTTACCCCCCACCAGTCCCCTGTCAGATGACAGTGCAGTTCTGTTTCTTGAAGCATTCTTTATTACTTTCAAATAAACTGAGGACAGAAATCATTTCTGTCAGATGTGATTTATTTTTGTGTTCTTTATTTCCTGCAAATAAAAAGAGACAAATGCTTTAATATTATGACATATAATTGTATATTACATTGATTTTCCAACAGTAAGAGTAACAGCAAGTAACATCATCGATCTTCAGGTCTAACTCACCTTTTAACTGGTGTTCCAGTATCTGGACTTCAAGTTTAGTTTTGGTCATTTGGGGTTTTATGTGGTCCATTTCTAGGTCACATTTTTAGATTTGCCTTTGCAGGTGAACCCTAGATCCTCCACAGGGAGCTATGGAGAGACAAAAAACAGACACTATTCAGTCTGAGACATTTCCACAGTCCAATACTTAATCTTAATTTGGACACAAAGACAATGATAAATGCAAAAAACAGCTTACTGTGCTCAGCTGTGCGCTCAAAGTCTATGGGCCCTCCTCTTCCTCATTATATTTGCCAGTAACACTCTGTTTTAAGACCATACAAGTTTTCATGTGGGGCAGAGCAATCAGAAATTGTCAGAATCAGAATCAGAATCAGAAATATTTTATTGATCCCCAAGGGGAAATTATTTATGTTACAGGTGCTCCTTGCAAGAGAGGAAAGATACGTGAAAATATAAGAAATTTAAACAGTAGTATTAACAAATATATAGTTAAATAAACAGGAATTATTAACAAACATAAACGTAAATAAATATATATATATATACATATATATATTGTAAACTGAACAAGATTGTTTACACAAACAGAATATATACAGTCAAACGTAATATTGAAGATGTACAGTATACCTCTGAAGGCCCATCAGCCCCCACAGCAGTGGTTACAGATACTGTGTCTTCGTCATCCTCCTGTGGTCAAGAGGAACAATAATGTTAGATGTAGGCTACTCAAAACCATCACACAAACTCTGTGCAATATTTAGTTACTTACAACCACGCGGAACTCTGCAGTGGCATCAGGCTCCAGGAGGGTAATCACTCCATCTGCAGTAACTGTTGCAATATGACAAACGTGACATGTCAACATCAGGGTTAAGAACTGTATCACAAGTTGTGCAGAGTGGAAAAAGGGACCCAGAGTTTCTTATGTACTGGCAAAGAGGATGAATGGTGAACATACCCTTTATATAAGCACTGGTGTCCTGAGGGATCATGGGCTCTGATGAGCAGCTCTCTGGAATGCCCTCAGCAACAGGGCACCCACTATTTTGGCTAAGTGCCAGCTCCTCTGCATGGGTGAAAGGGGCTGATGATGGCCCACCACCTGTTTTTCAGGCCTCAGGTTTCTTCCTGTTGGCTACAGTGACATTCAACAGTTCAATTAACCTCACCCCAATATTGCAAGATTGAAGTAAGTATGGGTAAAATTTCTTACCAGTCTGCACAATATTTTTGTGCTTGATTTTAAGTTGCTGCCAAGTGTGTTTGGGCCCCATCAGATTACAGCTGACTAAGAGGATGTCGCAAATTATATTAAAATATATGAACAGTGTTAAGGTATAAAAATGTTTCTATCTTTTCTGTATACTAGACACGCATTAACTTATCACATTACAAACATCACTTCACATTACCTATTAACATGCTCTGCAATCTTTTCCCAAGCCACCTGACGCTGTTTGGCTACAGCTGCCATATTAGATTTATGTCTGAATCGTGTTCTGATTCTACATATGCAGTCATCAGTATGTCTAATTCAGCTGGCGTAAAGTATGTCGCTCTGCCTTTAACTCCGCTTTCTGCCATTGAGAATCATGTAATCTGCACTCCAATGATGATGGCTTTATAAACTCACCGTGAACGCGCACTCCTCAGGCTGAACATACTCAGAGTTGATTGAACTGATTGTGATCAGGTGTTCTGGAGCCTGAGCTGGAAGTTTCCCAGCTCAGGCTCAGTCAATCCGAAGATCGGGATTAGGCTCAGAGTTTGTTGAGCCTGCTTTCTGAAATAGGGCCCTGAAGATATCCTCACCTTTTATGTTTCTTAAGTTGAGCCCTCTTGCAGATTTAGCTCTGTATGTTTTCATGAAGAAAGGGACCATCTACAAGCTTTTGGCCTCCGTGTGTTGTTGCAGAATGGACAGCAATGATGTCATCAGTCCAGCAGAGTGAACGATGACAACATGTCCACAGTCAGCTTCATGTAGGCAGAGACGGAGAGAGAGAGAGGAGAGGAAAGAACAGAAGGAGAATATAAGCAAATAGAAAGGACAGAGACAAGACAGATTCTGCCATGGATTAATATGATTTCCAAGTCTTTAAGACTTTTTTTTTTATTTTTTGGTCTCTCATATACATTTTTTTTTGTTTATTTGGTTATGTTTTTGTACTACCAACCAGTGTTGGGAGTAACACATTACAAAGTAACCTTTTTCAGAATTCTACTACTTTTGGTAGTAACTACAAATGTAGCTAATTACTTTTTCATATGAAATAATGCAATCACAATTACTGAAATTAAGCCCCTTTTTGACCTGATTATAGCACACAAATGCAGCGTTTTCCCGCATTTTCCCCCCAGCTTGCAGCAGCAGCATGACCTGGAAATCCAGATGCCCCGCCCCCAGCAAATTCGAATTTGCACTGTCAGTCTATCTGACAGAGGCAGGCTCTGGGCAGGTGTAACATGATGACAACAGCGCTGTGCGTAGCAGTCGAAAAGTAAACAGCCAAGATGGCAGCTGCCTAAGGACCGCGTCCATTCAATTAAGCTTTGGAAGAAACGCTAAGCCAACTACACTTATCTTTTTCCTTGAGAGAGGAACAGAAGACTGCCCTAGAAGCCTTTGCTTCCAGGAAGGACGCTTTTGCTGTTTTGCCGACGGGATACAGCAAAAGCATTATATATCAGTTAGCCCCACTGGTCGGCAAACAAATGGGGCTTAGTGCAATGAATACGTCACCTTGTTTTTTGCTCTGATTGGCTATCGTGCTATCCAATTGCGTGCGGCGGCATTTAAAATGCCTCCGTTAGTGCCGCCCCTTGGGTAGAAAGGGTTGTATCAGTGAGGGCCAGACTCAAAGTCTTTCTAGATTTGAGTCTGGATTTCCAGGCTAGCAGTGGCAGCTAACAGTTTCCAGTTCTCACTGTATTTTCAGATTTTCACATTACTTTTCAGAGAAGTAACTCTCACTAATTACTGATTTTCAGTTAACTTGCACAACACTGGTTATAACTAATGTATGTCTATTCAAGGCTGTTTGTTTTGTTTCTATTTTTGTACAGATAATAAACCATCACATACTACTGTTTGTCTTTATTTATAGTTTTTCTTCATGGTATGCACACAAAAAAGGGAACTATGCACACAATTTTGACAACTTGAAAGTCATGGCTCAACAACAGGACTCCAGACTGCTTAACCCCGTGCACACCACCATTCTTTTCACCCAAAAAGAAATTATGAATTACATTTTTGCAAAACTCCAAGCACAAAAAGCATCATTTTGCATATTTTGATCACCTGGAAAACACTGGCCTTCAATATGCCACACACTAATTATCAAGGTTTTGGGTTCTGATTAAAACAACATTCTCACGGTGTAAGGACTATTTTACACTGGGGGTGGTAATACTGTATATTTGATGTCATTTTGAACAGTCAGGTGAAAGTTTCAGGGTTTGAAGTAGTTTGACACAAATGTACAGTACACACCTTCAGAGGAGGAGATATGTAACCTGATGACTTTTGATATGACTTGATTCTGACAGCCTGTCACACAGTCAACTTCTACCCTCCTCTGGTGCTGACACCGCCAAGATCTGAGAGCATCACACACACACACAAACACACACACACACACACACACACACACACACACACACACACAGAGGACCATCAGACATCCATCTTATGTCTGGTGCACGCTTGAGAATTTTCAAATTTTACCTGATTTTAAAAACATGGGAGGCCACAGACACAAGACAGATTTCCCCGATTTTTAATATTCTAATTGTAAAAAGGCACACACCATTCACATGATTCAGTCAAGATGCACAACCTCACACTCAGCATCCATACAATGATGTTGGAGTGCCAATTCCAACAACTTGGGATCTCAGAAAGTCTCATGATCAGAGGTGATTTCAGAAAAAATGTGCTGCCTTTTCACCCTTGGTGTAATACATCCCAGTAACTGAGGCAAGTTCTGGTCAAAACGGCAGGCCTGAACCTCAGATGCATATTTACACTTCCAGGATTCTGAGAAATCAACATGCACGACTGTGTTTTTATTGCAGGTTTTAATGGCATCTCTATATGTATTTGCTTGATTGTGAACCAGGCGCACATGTGTTCTGCCCTACAAAGGAAAAAGGCAGTAACTTGCCAGAGTGAAGAACTGAGAAAAATGACTAGTTTTCTTGTTGTCCAGCCAACATAGTTGCAGGCAGACCATTGGCTTTGTGGCCATTTTTTTTTTTTTTTTTTTTTAGCTTTTTATTAGGTTATTCTTCCTACATATTAACCTTGATCTCTGATTTGACCTTTGACTCTTATTTTTCTGTTATTCTTTACGTAATTGTTATTATCAATATTATTTATTCGCATCATTTATTATTATATTATTACATGAAGGTACACTTTTGATGTGTCAAAGTAACTTTTCTAATCAAATTATTTCAACGGTTTTGATTTGTTTCTGGGCATTTGAAGGTAATAATATTTATGTATTATTAAAAGTGGTAATTTAATTTTTAATGCAAAAGTGGCAACATGCTGATGATACAGTTGTGGGCAACCAAGTTTACCTGAGTGTAGGGCTGGATGATTAATCAAATTTTGATTTTGATTACGATTTTGGGTTCTCATAATCATCAAGACATTATAATCAAAGAAAAACGATTAATGTGCAGCACGGCACGGTGTGTATGCAAGTTCCTGCGCTGCAGAAGCACCGTGAATGCACCTGTTTGTCTTACATGCAGATGGGACGGTGGCAGAGAAAGAGTAGTGCTGTTTGATCAACAAGAAAGAAACATAAGGTGCAAAAACATATGGGCCTACAGGGTTTTCCTCAACATCATATAACCTTGGTGCACCGCGTAAGTGTTTCTGCACACCGCTCAAGCCGAATGAACTCCGCTCGTATGCCTTGAGAGAGTACTTGAAAACTTTTTCGGGCTGCAGCAGCCATCGCATATTTTGGATTAATACTTTAACTTGCAAAATCGTATGGGAAGGACATCTGCTTATGAAACGGATTTAACAGGACGAGGTAAGGTTAGTTTTTAACAAGTTGTGGCAGCTGTGTGTTTTTCTTTGTGTATGTGTGTGCGTGTGTGTGACGTGGGGACGGGCTGACGCTGCTTCCTGTCACAGACATCCCGCCCCATGGGGAGATTTAAAAAGCTGCTCTCCTTGTCTGACCTTATAGTGGCGGTGTTCGGATTGATCCATTTAGGCTAAACAATTTTATATCCGAGAGTGTTCACTATGAGTGATGTTGTGGAGGATGAAGACAGCTGTCTAGCCTAAAGTTAGGCTAGGCTGACTTGCGCTAGCTAGCTGACTGCCTCAATATGACTATGATTGCTTAATTGAATATAATGTGTTTGCTTATAATTGTTCTTACCTGTGGGGGAATTTGCGTTTTAGCACCATCTCCACCATCATTTTCCCTCGAGACAGCGCCATGATAAAATAAATCAGTAGCCTAATTGTATTAGGCTAATCAGGGTGTAAGATAACAGAAATCACAGAAAATGTCAAAGCACACAAAACAGTAACTTCTCTTTGAAGTGAGGGAAAACAAAGGAGAAGTACAGTAACTGAAATTCAGTGCAACAAAACAATGGAATAATACAGTAACTGAAGTTACTGTCATTTACCTTAGTTTCTATAGGGCTTTTTGCACTTACTGTAATTACAGCCCTCTATTTTCTCCAAAATACAACACATTTTAAAGAAGTTATTTTTCCACAGGATGTCTCTAATGGCAGAAAAATGATTATAACTCATTTTTGACAAAAAAATGAAGTTACTGCCTTTTTCCATTGTAGGGCAGTGTTGTTGTCTCACTTTTAAGTTTCTCCTCATACAGATAAAGCAACTCTGAAAGACTCCCTGAGTGAGGTTGAAGCCTCATATTGAAATGGCTCTCACTAGTTGTTTGGTCTTGAACTAGTTCCCACTGCTCCCATTCAACATTGATTCCACCCAGCTCTGGAGCCACAACTGTGTGTTTGATTTTTGCAGCGTAAACAGGTGCGAAAAAGACAAGCCTCACTTGCTGGAGAACAACAAACTAACTGAAAACTATCCTCCAGTTTTGCTGACTCTACAACACCTGATGACACAAGAGCTTGAAGCATCAAGTTGGCATTTGCATGATAACGACACGTGTTTCTGTTAGATGCCTTTGGAGGCTGCAGTGCACAGAAGGAAGAATAACTGAGCTTCAGAGTTGGGTTCTTGTTGAGGAACTCAATGTGGAGATTCAGCATGTAGTCAGTCAGAATCATTCGCTGGTGCTTTATCATGTTTCTGGTGATGATGTCAGTTTTATCAGTGGTCATGCGAGATGAGCTCCTAAAGAATTCCTTAACAGTCTGGCTGATGCGCTGGAGAGAGGTTTTCTTTTTCTCTGGTGTCTTTTTTCAGTCATTGACTTATAACTGACTCCAAACTGGCGCACACCACGCAGAAGCTGATACTTCCTTAGAACCTTGCCAGACAACGGCAGTTGCCCAGGACCAATTGTTCGTTTCTCTGTTTCAACTGGTGGAGAATCTACTGTTGTTCTTTTTTGTTTGTCATCTGATTTGGGCCCTTTTTTCTCTCGCCATCTCTGCTTCCTAAGCCTGTTTCGCTCTTTACTCAATTTTTTGCTTTTTTCCTTCAAAGCTTGTATTTCCCTTGAGTGTCTCCTTCAAGCTCTTTTTCTCTGCCTGTCACTTGCAAGAGCTCCCTTGGTCCTAAGTCCCCAACTGTTCTGACTGCTTTGTTTAGGACCATTTGCATCCACCTTTGCCTCTCCTTTTCTTTTATAAAAGTGAAGCAAGATTTCTTCAGCTGAAATGTATGGTTAGCTCATGGGCTATTGCAAACATTACAGTAACTAATGTTAGCTCACAAGCATCCTTATTTGAAATAGAGAAGCTAATTAGCTAAAGTATAAAGCATACTCATATGCAATTTTGAAGGCTGGAACAATGTCTGTACACTTTTTTTCCCTGTTTAAAGCTAACAATCTTTCAATTCAATTCAATTCAATTTTATTTATAAAGCCCAATATCACAAATCACAATTTGCCTCACAGGGCTTTACAGCATACAACATCCCTCTGTCCTTATGACCCTCACAGCGGATAAGGAAAAACTCCCCAAAAAAAACCCTTTAACGGGGAAAAAAAACCGGTAGAAACCTCAGGAAGAGCAACTGAGGAGGGATCCCTCTTCCAGGACGGACAGACGTGCAATAGATGTCGTACAGAACAGATCAGCATAATAAATTAACAGTAATCCACATGACACAATGAGACAGAGAGAGAGAGAGAGAGAGAGAGAGAGATGCAGGTAATGACAGTAGCTTACAACAACATTATTGAAAGTAATAATATTATTATAATAATAATAATAATAATAATAATAATATTATCTTGCAAATAGTGACCCTGCAAGATCCCCAGTCTTTGCAAAAACTCTCTGACTCATGACATATTATCTTTAGATGTGAGAGGGTATCCGAGTTTAGTCTTTTAAAAGTATTTTCAAGGTATTCTAGTAGGCATTAATCACTTATGATGCATCAAAGATTCTTTTAAATACATGAAAATGCATCACACTTAGCACCAAAAATGAAATATTATGATGAAACACATATTATTATAGAGGCATCAATGGGTACTTCACTTTATGTGACACATACATTGATAACCCATGATACTGCATGGACTATAACATTCTATGAGTCTTTACTACAGTTGAGGTGTGTATAGGTGAGTATGCATTCATAATGCATTAGTAACCTATCAGTCAACCTATAGTCAAGAGTATCCATAAGACACTTGACAGTAATAATTAATTATAAGTCACATCTATAATGTTTTATGACTGTTGATATCGTGCATCAAGAGGCATTATGTTTGTTTATGAGTGTAGTCGTAGAGCATTATTAATGCATTTTATTTCACAATGACTGGCCTTATATTGTATTATAGCTGTGGTCTTCATAGAAAGTGTTACTGAGAACTGAGAAGCTGTTGCTGTTGTTGTCTTGTATGTGGCAAAGACTGGATGAGGAGAGGCTCGTTGTTGAGGTTGAGAAATAAACAAGTCACAATCCTGTCAGTAAATGGTCAAAAGATACTTCCTGGCGAGTTAAAGCTTCTAAGCTAATGCAGAGGAAAGAGATACAGATCTTTTAGTAGCAATGACTTTGTGTGGTCGTTTGTTAACAAGCTGCAGTGTGATGTGTCCGCATGTCATGTGACACTGTATGCATGTCACATGACGAATTGCAGTTTATCAGCTTTAAGGTGTCACGTTTTGACAAGGAAGAAAAATGTGTGGAATAAGAGGGCTGACATCTCTGGTTTCTTCTCGTTTTTTTTTTAATTTCAAGTGCATTATAGCTCTTCTACTATGTTTCAGGATGTGGTATATTTCACCTGACTGACCGAAGGCTTTACGTGTTCCTCTACATTAGGAACTTGAACATGTAAAATTACTGATATCCACTACCACTGAACGACTGATTCATAGGGTTGTAGGATGTACACCGTATGATAACTGTCAACCTTTATATCACAGTCCCTTGAAACTGGTATATTGCTGCAACCCTATTAATTTCTAATGGTTTCATTTAAACTTTAGTCACCTGTGGTTTTAATGGTAAAAAATTACCAGCCGTAGGAAATGTGATTATATTATGTTCAACCAGCAGATGGAAAACTTCCACCATGTTCCCCATTACACCTTCACACACCAACCAACCCTCCCTCCACCCATCCCACCAATACCAAGCCCTACCACCTCCAGACACAGACACAGACACAGTCAGACTACAGGGGCCTTTGCTCTTGCACACAAACACACCTGAGCTTCAGCTGTAACTCTGACCCAGACTCAACCTTTCTCTCATTTTTGAGCACCCCCTTTCTCTCATCACCACGCCACAGGAACCACACCTTCCAGACAAAAAGATAGATAGATAGATAGATAGATAGATAGATAGATAGATAGATAGATAGATAGATAGATAGATAAATCATTTTCTTACAGACCTCATAAGTAAAGCTTCCCTAATCCCCCCAAAAAGACAGAGTAAATGGTAAGTATTCCAGCTCTGTGCTAGCCTACATTTGTAAGGCACATGCCAAAAATGATTACACATTGCCACCAATGCTCCTGAATACAGATTTGTATCTGTCATGTGTCTTGTCTTTTGGCCAGGTTTTCTGTGGTTGCTTGCTCAGCCTTCTGTTTCTTTCTTAACTTTCTTACTTTTTTGACCACTTGACCTCTCTTGGCTACTCCTCAGAAAAGTTGGAAGTGAAACTACATCCTTGTAGTGCATAACACACTGACCACATCTCGACGCATCACATGTTTATCAGTTGGCACAAAGCGTACAGGATGCACCATACAGACAGAACACAGTCAGGCTACAGTATCTGAGATGTGCTGATCCAAGGAGGGACTCTGATTAAACTGCTGCTTTTCAGCAGAGTTTAGTGGTGTCAAGATGGCATTGGTATGGGATTCAGTTACTTCCAATTTTTTGACAAATTTTCAAAAGAGCTAACCACTGTGTCAAAAAATTCAAAACACTGCACTCACAACTATGTTCTCTCTTTGCAAAACCAATTCTTTACATCAAAATGATAGGCCTACATATAGCTAACATATGAGTATCTCCAACATACCATCCATTATACACTGATGTGATAAAGTCAAAACATTTCCATCAAAATACTGTTTATGGGGTTTGGCTTATATTCAAATGTATAAAAATACAAACAAGTCTTTCCGTTTCCTTTTTTGTCCCAAAAAAGGCTGCATTTTTGGCCCATACAGTATAAACTGTTATACACAGTCTTTACAATACTGTGAATATATCATATAAATCAGTGGTTCCCAACTGGTAGGTCACAGTCTAAAAGTGGGACGTGGGTACATTCTGAATGGACCACAAAAGACTTGGTGAACATGTCAAGTTTGTAAAAAAACAACTTTATTTAGAGGTACAGTGAATTTACAGCACAGCTTTTATTTTGAAGTTTTGTTTCATGCTGTAGTGTGAGTGACAAAAGTCAAAACACCCCCGTTGTTGACAGAAAGTTAAACTCGCCCACCCTCACGCTCAGTGTCGCGGTGACGTAGACCTCCTGTCTGTTTCTGAAAGTTGAAACCATTTCCCTCAGTGGAAACAAAGCTTGTATTTACTTGTATTTCACAGATAAGAAACAATAAATTGTGAAGACAGTAAAGCCTCCACTAAAATAGCATTTTAAGTCGTGTGCAGAGTTACAGTACTTTGATTACTTTTTGCAGTAACGAGTAACCTAAGGCGTTAGTTTGCTGTTTGAGTAATCAAATACTTAAGTACATTTTCAAACAAGCCATCAGTTACTTCAGTTACTTTCAGAACGCTGGTTCTTCAGCTCCGAAACAGCAACGGCTGTCATTTGGTTCTAATAACAGAGATAACGTTAAACCTATCAGTCTGAAAGAAGCCACGGAGCTTGTGGCTCGCTACGTGGTCGGAGAAATGCTGCCGTTGTCTACGGTGGAGTCTAAATAGGTGGAGGAGGACAGACATATTTCAGACTCAGGACTTGCATTATGCCTGGTACACGCTACATGCTAGTACTCACCAATTATCCCCAGTCGTCTTTCACGGCGCGTGTGATGTCATCGGGTTATTCTTGTCCTATTTTTATCACTTTTACTATTATTTGTGTCTGTTCATGTGCCAGCTGACATGTTGTTGTAGTCACCTAAAAGCGTCAGCAGATGGCAGGAGCTACATTTGAAGCGCCACACGTAAACTGTCAAGCTACTGTATCTTCCACAGGAAGTTCTGACAAATGTTTCAGAATAAAAGCCTATTTAG
>NC_065509.1:4478917-4488751 GCF_006386435.1 Epinephelus moara | reverse complement strand
CACACACACACACAAACACACGGAAAACCGGACATTATCATCAGTTTATAAAAGACCCCCGGACGCCCCGGACGGGACGTGAAAAGTGGACATGTCCGGGCAAAAGAGGATGTTTGGTCAGCCTAGCCCCGCCACTATTTGTTAATGTTATTACTTTATGTCCGACTGTGAGGATGTACCATTGTTTGCTAGCTTGATGCTAATGACAGTGTAACGTTAACTCAGCGGGTTGACAAAGTGCCTCTGCTGTTACCCCCTTTTACTCTGTGTGGTAACATCCCAAGAGGAAATATTAAAAATGCTGGGGTGTTGTTGTCACACAGTTGTCTACGGCAGCAGATCGTTGTGTGTTTCTACTGGTCAGAGTGATGGCTGTGATGGGAGAATTGGATCTCAGTGAAGGGCAAGTGGTCCATAACTTTAATTTTGGAGACAAAATAATGTAGGCTTAGTGCCCTGTGGTCCATTGCCCAATAGGAAATGTAGAATACTCAAAAGTACTTTAAGAGTGCTTGAGCTACTTTTCTCAGGGAGTAACGTTGGAAGTACTTTTAAAGTAACTGAGTTACTTTACTCAGGGAGTAACGCAGTAAAGTAACTGGTTACTTTTTTAAAAAGTAACGCAGTAACGTACTTTGATTACTTTTAAAGTAACCTTTACCCAACACTGGTCGTGTGCGTGATTTATCCTTCAGGGATTTATACTTCGGGATTTATCCTGGCTTCATATGAGCAGAGGAAATCTCCGCTCGTCACTAGGCTAATCTATACAATGTAAAATGCCATAGGCTGGCACTAATAACATTAGCATGTTGTATTTGCTTGGAAAACGTGTTTAGTATAAAACCGTTATTTTGTCGGTGAATGTTATGAGTTGTAATAAAGCCAAATTATGTACCGTTACCTTTGTTAGATGTTGCTGTTGTCCCTGGTTTTATATGAGAAGAGGAAAAGATTGCTAGACGTTAGGCTAATTTATACAATGTAAAATACCATAGACTTGTGCTAATAACGTTAGCATGTTGTATTGTTGGGGGAAATGTGTCTGGTGTTTGTCAGTTCTGCAATTTATAGTTAAGCTGATTTGCGTACTTGTGTTTGAAATTGTCTCTATTAAGCCATATTTAATGTGTGTTTTGAATCAACTAGGTATATAAATAAAGTTTGATTTGAACTAAACTTTACAGCACTTAGCAGTCCTCCACTGCCGACTAGTGTTTTGGAGGTGTAACTGCAGAGGGACACAGACACACCACCGCAGAAGTAAAAATAACGTGCAGATTTTTTTTCTTCCCATGACTAATCGATTAGTTGAAGATTATGTGCGACTTTCATCAACCAAGATTTTCTTTGGTTGACTATAGCACTAGAAATCAGTACACAAATAAAAAATAGGTAACAGAGAAAATTTGTTACTTTGAACAGTCAAATGTTCAGCTGACTGAACTGACTGCAAAAGAAATGTTTTTTTAGGCTTCTCTGTTCTCCATGCTGCTCTGACATATGATTGGACTGTTTGGCCAGTTGATTTTGAACAGGTAAGATGTGAGTCAAACTGATAATTAGTGTGTGGCATTTTAAAGGCCGGTGTTTTCCAGGTGACTATAGTGTGCTAAATGATGCAAATTTTTTTTTAAGGGTTTTGCAAAAAAATGATTTAAAATTTGGTTTTGGGTGAAAACAATGAAGGGGTGTGCTGTGTATCTGGATTGGATAGTTTTTAGATTGTATATCTTGATTATTTATTTATTTATCTTACCTTGATTATTTATTACTACATATTTTATCTATCGCCACTGAATGACTCTTTACTTTGCATGGCTTGATGGTGCATTTACTGTGCTGTTTTCAAACCATTTCAGTTTCTGGTTCAGTGTGGTAGAAATATCTGTTTTCACTTGAGATGGGGAATTTTTGTGTTCTTATTTTTTATATTTTCTTCTGATGTTGTCCTTTATGTATTTCTTGTGTCGTGATGGCTGCTGCAGATCGAATTTCCTTTGGGATAATAATAAATAAAAAAGTTGAAGTAAAAAGTATAATGTCGCAGAGGTAGAGTTATTTAAAGCTTTTAATGGGTTGATTAGATTCTGGAGTTGTGGTTGCAGTATTTGTGCAGGATTTGCATGGCCCGTGGTGGTGGGGTCTGTCACAGCCTGGCTCTTAGGGTGGACAAAAAGAGGGAGACATACAGGTAAAATTAACAAATAAAGTGATTCCTTAACTAAAAGTAATGACAATAAATCAAACAAGTTGCACCAAATGGGTAGGAGAAATCTGTAGAGTCAGTAGTGTAGGATAGGAAATATGCTGTCGTGCTGTAAAAATAAAGAAGACAGAAACAACACAAAGCAAAGGCGTGGTAAGGAGGTCTGCCGGCCAAGAACTGATTGGTATTGTTTTGTCTTATGTTCATGGAACACACCAAGCCCAGGTGTGTCCCATGACATTGATTGCACTCATCAAGTCTGCTGCCCTGGAATGACAAAGCAAACAGCACAAGCAGAGGAATCTAGCAGAGGGGCCACCACAGGCCCATTGTGATATCTTTTCATGGGCCCCAAAATCCCTGACAGTGCCCCTGCCTCTGTTTTTTATGTTTAAGGCCAGTACAACACAACCCCTCCAACCCAGCACCATGCATTGTTTAAATGCACATTTTCAGTCCAAACCCGCGTTTAACTGCTACAGCAGAGTCGCTCTCTGGCCGCCAATTTTGGACTGTGGATGCACAGGTAAACTCCCAGTGCTCAGCAGGAAAGTCTGTGGTTTTACTGAACAGGTCACACTTGTGAATGTGTAAGTGTGTTAATGTGAAGCAGCTGCTGCTAAAAAACTCAAAAAGTGAAGCTCAGTTATGGTTTCCTTGATAAATAAATGTTGAAAAATGAATAGATTTTAATATATTTTATGGTCTTTACCCTCAATATGCGGAGCACAGGTGTAGCTGGGAGGATATCAGACTGTGCTCCAGTTCAAAGAGCAAAGACTAGACTGCCTGAGGTGTTTAATCACTCAAGTATTTTGAATAGTATCTTTAAATTCACTCTGGCAGAGAGACAATTTTATTTGATACTACATGTGTCTTTTTTCTCCAGTGATATTGTGTCTTTGCTGAGGATTTGTTGAATGTTTGTCCATATTTTTACCACTCCATATTTGTAGTGGTGCCCAACAAATATGCTAAGGGAGCAGGGGGGATCTTTAGATGATACAGAATATTTACCCAGATATCATCATACTTTACTAACAGTACAACTGAAGAAGGATTATTTGTGTCAGAGGTGCAGAATGGATGTGGGAGTTCTCCTGCACTGAAAATAAAAATGTCCCATAGACCATTGTGGGTAAAAGCTTGCAAGTCCTGAGAGGATAATAATAATGATAATAAACCATATTTATAAAGCACCTTTCAGAAGAAAGTTACAAAGTGTTGTATGTGGTTAAAACAGGAACAAAAAACATTTCAGGACTGCAGTAAATAAATTAGTAATAAAATGAGACAATTACCGGTACAATTACAATTCATCCTTAACGGTACATGCCCTACTGGTGAGCTATCAGGGCACCCCAAAATACCAAAAGTTAATATGACAGATAGACGATAATACCATTACAAAGATAAGACATGCTGGAAATAATGCTGCAGCCTCAGATCTTCAGGCAGGGAGTTCCAGAGCTGTGGAGCCCTGATTGCAAAACCAGTTTTATTTTTAAGCCATGAATTATGAACAGTGAGCAGAGCCTTGCTTGAAGATCTGAGACTGCACTCTGGCTAATATGGAAGCAGCAATTCAATAATGTAACTAAGAGCTAAACCATGGAGCGCTGATAAATATAATCAGTAAAATTTTAAAATCAATAATAACTACAGTTACCTCCTTGTTGTATGTCTTTGCGAACCATCAAGTTGCAGTTACAGTTTACATTTATGTCTGTGAAAACATGGATGCTTCACACACATTGTCGACCTGGCAGCACAGAAGATCTATACAGTAAACACAGTTTCAAGATGGACACCCAAGATTAGTGTCACCCTTCTGTTACTGTGTTATGGCATTGAATAATGGCTAGAAGAATGTTTTGTAGAACATAATGATGTCACAGTGGAGTTGACCTTTGACCTTTTGGATATAAAATATTATCACTATCATTTTATCCAGTAAGATGTTTGTCATAATTAGCATATTCATTCTTGAGTTATAGCCAAAAACATATTTTGTGAGGTCACAGTGACCTTGACCTTTGACCTTCAACCACCAAACTCTAATCAGTTCATTCATGAGTCCAAGTGGACATGTGTGCCAAATTTGAGGAAATTCCCTCAAGTCCTTCTTGAGATACAGTGTTCACAAAATGAGATGGATGCAAGGTCACAGTGATCTTGACTTCTGACCCTTGACCAACAAATTCCCATCAGTTCATCCCTGGTGGAAGTTGTGTGAAATTTGAAAGAATTCCCCAGGGTTTTTTTTGTGTTGTTTGTGTTTTAATTGCAAGACAATACATAACACTTAAACAAGAACAGTGTATACAAAAGTGAATATGTTACACTTATAAGAATGACATGGTGGCCGATTCCTTGTTTAGCATATTAACTTTTTTTATTCTTGTAGGAACAATAAACAGCACAATATCAGTCCTTTGGCGTCTGTGTTTCTCTGCACTACAACAACGATCTGACGTCTCACTCTACTAGTGGCAGGCGTCTTTCAAACACATATTATGCACAAATCCAAACACATCAAAAACATTCAAATGACAGTTAGGTAATCATGTCATCAATACCTTTTTAACCACGAATATTTATATTCCATGAACTTATTTTAATCTTTGTTTATTACCACATCAACTGTCTCACTTTTTAACCCTTTAACGTATTACTGCAGGGCAGGAATTATACCACGGCCAAAGGGCCAGTGCCGTGGATGCCCCAGAGTGTGGCCATAATACCCCTCCTACCCATACGGCCAGTGTAGCATGCGCTGTTTTGAACTGGCCGTTGTGCCCTTAAAATAAAGTTTTCTCATTAAATGCACATTAGTTTCACAGAAAAGATTAAGAAATAACTAAGCATCAGCACACTGCTAACTGTAGCCTCAGTTTGTGCCTCATACAGATCTGCTGGTAAAGTTAACTAAGCGTTAGCAAGCGTGATAAAAGACGGCAGAGAGGCAAAGTTGTGCAAATAAACCAAAGATTTATTAATTTAAACACATGGGCCGATAACAAATGTGTTAACTAACTATGCTAAAGCTTTACAAGCTACTCAGGGCTGCCAACGATAACAATAACATAACAAACAGCAAGGCTGCTCTCAAGGGACAAAGATCCTCTGATAGAAAGACGTTCACTCTGCTCTGCCGCCAGGAACAAACAGGGAGGCAAAGATCCTCTCTGAGGAAGACGGTTCACTTTGCTGCAGGGTTCACCGAAAGGTTTTTTTGTTTTTTTTTGTTTTTTCTTTTAATAAATTGAACACACATTAAAGAACATACAAGATCCTGTAGAGAATTAATACATATAATACAATACAATAAACATTGTCAAATTAAATGAAGGAAGAGGATTTTTTTTAAAGGCAAATTAAATATTGGGGATTTATGTAAAAATATACATAGAGACATATAAATAATTATATAATTAAAGATATGTAGGCTATGTTAGGTGAATACTCCTGTCAAATGCATGGTGTGCATAATTTTGATCTTCCTTAGTTCATTTAGACTCTATTTTATCATAACAATAACAATGAATATTATGAATTGTTCACATTTTAATTTAATTTTAATAACATTTATCACACAGCATTTTGTGGAAAAGTCAAATGTTCAGTTTACAGTTTTAATAAACTCAGTACTGTTTTTTATCACATATATTGTTTTGTCTTCATTCAATGTAATTAGCACACATTGTTATTGCGCCATTGGTTTTGGCCTTGGTGCCCCACATTTTGGCCGTGATGCCCCAATAAATTTGTATTTATTAAAGGCCAAAGTGGCCTTGCCCTAAAAATGACTTAATTCCAGGCCTGCTACTGTCTTTAAATCATTAGTATTTATTATTAGCCTCCACATGTCCATACACAGTTAAGGGTTTTACACCACACATTAGCAAGGGCTAACTTCAAACCAACCTCACTAATCGTATTTAATTCATTGTTGTACATTTCCCCTTTTTAAAGACAGCTTCTTTTAAGCCGTTTTATTATTAGTCGCTAGCCGTTAGCTTCATGCTAACTTAAAAGAAAACTAATCCAAACCGAGCCGATCTCGTAAGAAGGCTAATCCGAACCGAGCCGATCTCGTTAATGTTTGCCGCTTGTCAGGTTAATGTTTTAATACTTCATTCAGCATACAGCTGAAGAGAAAACGTTTGATTTATTATTTTTGTTTCTCTCCTCAAACTCTCTAACATTAAAACCATTTCCTCAAACTTCCAGCCACAACCATGGCTACAACCAATCAGGATTTGTGACTGCCATAAAGCCAATCATAATGTGTGACGTCATCAGTTAGCGCGGGACCCTGGACAAATCTGGCAGCCCAGACACATTCGGTACTTACACAGCCATTACTCTGTACGCTCATCTCCATTCAAGTTAAGTTACAACTTATTACACGTCACAGTCACAGTCTAAGGCTTTAACACTTGTCATATCACTTTAATGTGTGTTTCTGTTTATGATTTCTGATCATCTTACCTGTCAGAACAGTAAGCAGCACAATATCAGTCCTTTGGCGTCTGTGTTTCTCTGCACTACAACAACGATCTGACGTCTCACTCTACTAGTGGCAGGCGTCAGTCATTGATACCTTACACACACAGCGCCCTCTGCTGACCAGGTGCTCCAACCATTTAAGACACAACCAGACCTGCTAGAAAATAATAAGGATCACATAGACTACATCAAAACAGTCATTTTAACATATGCTAAAGTCCTTAGCTGTTTCTAATGAGTTTTAATTTTAAATGGGGGGCAAGATGTTTTAATCCTTTTTCATGTCTATGTCTAAATACTTTTAATGTCTCTGAAGAACACTCAGTGCCACAAATACAGGCCAGGAAATAAAGGAATAAAGTTTTGTTCGGGGATAAGGGGACAAGGGGACAAGGTTTTGTTGGTTGTCCTGTGTATGTTTATGTCTGTGTGTATATATTCTACATTCTGAACAATTACAATTAGGTTTACAAGGTGATTAATATATTATTATTAATAATAATTAGAATTTGGCAAAAGCAGAGTTTGCAGACTGGTGGGTTGATTTCCTTATCCTGATTATTGACTTGCAGCAACACGCCAGATAAGACTTGCAGAGAGCCTAAATTTAATACAAATTTAGCGGAGCTGAAAGAGAGGCTGCTGAAAGCATCCATGCCTTTGTCCAGGTAGTTCTTATCACGTTGATGTATGTTTAAGTGTTTGTTTTTCTGATAGAGTTGGTTATACCTTGTAATTTGATGTTTAAAAATGGGGGACGGAAGACAGATTGACAGCTATGTGAGCGAACTGATATGAATGGCGCTGCTTGCAATCGGTCGGAAGGGTGTATGGGTGAGAACAATGCGGAGACCGCTGCTACACAGACTCTGCCGCCAAATGATGTTACCAGTGCTAGATGGCGGCAACCATATCTGGATACTTTGGCTCTATGGTTGTCCCTTGCCCCAAACTTGAAACTAAAGTGGACTTGTCTTTTAGGTTGTTGCTCATAACCATTGGAGCTCCTTCCCTTTGGACTTCAGATCTGTGAAACTGTGGGTGCCTTTAAAAAGTAGCTCAAGACTTACTGTTTGGACTTTCCTTGGTGTAATTCTTTACAAGGTTCATTTATTGTCCTTCTGCAAGCTCCAGCCCTCGTCCTTCCCCATAGAAAGATCCCAGGTGGCACACATCATCTGATTACTCAGGGGCAGAGCCAAGGACTGTGGAACCGCTGAGTGGGTGAAACAATCTCTCATCTGCTCTTTGTTGAAGTTGTTTTCTGCTGAGCTCCAGGAGGTGTTCAATCATTCAACTCCCGGTAGAGAGACAGCTCTATGCCTATTTAACCTGACTCAAGGAGTAAGGATGGCGGCAGACTACTCCTTTAAGTTTTGCACCATAGTGGTAGAAAGTAACTGAAGTGCTTCTTCTCTTTTTGATGTATTCTAAATGGACTTTCTAATATCGTTAAGGCAAGCTGGCAGCTCAGGACCTTCCTGCTGACTTGGATACTGTCAATGCCCTCACCTCCTGTATCAATGGCCTTCTCTGTGTGCGGAGTAGGGGCTGTTGACTTTTTCTCAACGTCTGTCTTACCAGCCATCCTTTTCTCTGGTGTCCTCTCCAGAACCCCATAGTAAACTTACCTTTATTTTGACTATGGTTGCTCTCTGTGTCGTGCTTTTAGGTGGTTGTAGTTTGCTGTTTATCAAAGCACAACCTCCAGGCAAAAAAAAAAAAGCCAACACAGAAGTGCTGAAAACTGCAGTTCTTAGAATGGCCACTTGAGGCTGGCTCAATCTTACAGCAGAAATAAACATGTTTACAGCCTGGTACAAAAAAACAGTCTTGCTTTCTTTATCGAATTTCCCCTTACAGGACAACTGTGTAGGGATTGAATTATTATGTAACACCTGTTGAAATGTTATTAAGCCTTAAGTTATGTATAAGTGATTGAGTGATAAGTGATATAAGTGAAGTACCGCACTGAGTGACAGGCTGTCTGCAGATAGTGCCCTCTGATTCTCAGTCAGATCCAATGCTTACTTCTCTAGAGCTGCCGCCTTGACAAGTCTTGACCATGGCAACAACAATGGTTAGGTAACGCAACCATGGTGCAACCCCAGATTCACAGAGTATAGGCACAGCTGTAGCTGTCTGTATTTCTGTGTTTTTACTTCATTAAATTTAATTGTAACAATATGGTCACCTAAAAAAGTCTTGTTCAGCATTTGGAGTTACTAAAAGACCCTCTAAGGAGTTGTATATTCAGTTTTTCTGGCAAGCAAAATCTGTTTTTACTAGCAAAAATTTGCATTAGCATTGTCACAGTTAAACAAAGTTGTAGACACGCCGTGCTATCTAAGCTAGCAGCTAGCATCCACCCTCTTGTCCAGATATGGTCAACTGATAAAAATCCAAGATGGTGAAGGCCAAAATGCCTGAGACTTCAAAACGAAAGTCCACAAACCAATGATTGACGTCACTGGGACTATGTCCATTATTTTATACATTCTCGGTAGGGCCGTAACGTACATGTATTTGTGTCGAACCGTTCGGTACGCGACTTTCGGTTCGGCACGACCCTGTACTGAATTATTGGGCGCAGGATATTATTTTATTTTATTTTGTTTTATTTTAATTCCGTTTTTGCGAGCCGAACCATTTAAAATATCTAGTTCCCCGACGGACATAATTGAGTGATGGACCGAGTCTGACCGTAAATCTCAGCTTTCACTTTGTGCAGCGCATTCTCGCATTTTGACAACACGGCAAGTGAGCCTGACGAACCTGAAGACCCACCCGCAAACCTTAAGTCCTCTGTTTGGGAACACTTTGATTTCAGGGTAAAATACGAAGATGGAAATAAACAAGTGGACAAGACAAAAGCAGTGTGCCGACACTGCAGAACAGCGGTCGGGTATGTACTTGGAAACACGTCTAACATGCTAACGCATCTAAAAGCAACACCACCCGAGTTTGAACGTTAACCGGCACGACTAGAAAAAGCAATCTGGTGCAAACTACGATATCGTCGTCGTTTAAAAAGAGAGCGTTTCCCTGACCATCGCGCTAAAGAAATAACCAACGCCATTGGAGTTGAGTAAAATTGTTTAAGCTGCACTTTA
>NC_065509.1:4469828-4477151 GCF_006386435.1 Epinephelus moara | reverse complement strand
ATGCACCACTGAGCGCCACAGGAAGTCATTCTTACCTGTGGCCATTAAACTGTACAAGTCCTCCCTCTGATGATCGGACTCATTTGGCTATTTATAAAACAAAACAAACAATATAACTACTCATTCTCATTTCATTTATAACGCTACAACCATTTCATTGTATATTGTATATATTTCAGATTGTCTACTTTACTATTTTATTATTTATTTTTATGTTTTTGTCTACTTTAATATTTTATCTTATTTTATTTTATTTTAATGTCTACTTTAATATTTTATTTTATTTTATTTTAATGTCTACTTTAATATTTTACTTTATTTATTTCATTGTCTATTTTAGTATTTTATTTATATCTTCATCTTTATCTCGTTTCCATTCATGCTGTATTTCTATTTCTACTTTGCACGGAGCATTGGAACAAAAACAATTTCCCCCCGGGGATTAATAAAGTATTCTGAATCTGAATCTGAATCTGAATTTAGATATAAGCATGTTTTGTTTACTTGTTTACTAGTTCCTAGTAAAACTGAATCTGAGCAGGCTTTAAAGCTGACCAGCTGCACTATACTTTTTATTTTAATTGAGTAAAACTGTTTAAGCAGAAATTTATATTTATATTTTTAATTAAAAAAATGTGTTAAAAAAAACAGCAGGATTTTATTTTTCACTTTAATATTTCTATTTTCATACAAACAATGTGAAAAAGCAGGATTTTATATATATTTGTTTCATTCAAAAATTGTGTAAAAAGAGTTAACTGCTGTGGTGGTATGTTTTAATAAGGCTACCAATAAGTAAAAGATATTTAATAGTTGTCTATTTTTTTCATTACTGTACCGAAAAAAACCGAACCGTGACTTGTGTACCGAGGTACGTACCGAACCATGATTTTTGTGTACCGTTACACCCCTAATTCTCGGTATTTATTCCAGAGACATCACACAAAAATGTTGGTGGACAACTACATAAAGTACTGCCAGTCAAAGTTGGGTCAAAGCAGGAGGTTGATATGCAAACTGTGATGGCTGGGATGTTCACAATCTTTGACAAATCTCTCCCTAAGGGTAAACTGGCTTTTTAGTGTTACAGTAACCGATGTTTTAAAACATAAAGATCTCAGAAAAAACTTGCTGAATACAGTGTTATTCTAACCAATAGAAATGATGGCCAAAACTCTGAAAATAAGACCCAGGTGGTAATAAAACAGAATTATTATAGATGTAGGTTGAACAGACAGGTAGAGATCTACTCGATTTAAAAGAATTGGATTGTATGCATATTTTTCATTCCATTCCATGTATGCATTTAAAAATGGTCTTTTAGCATTTTTACCCTACCAGACAGTTTTCCTGGGAGACTGTGAAGATGGATAAAGAAGAAGAGAAATAGTCTGTATTTAGTGATATGAAGTATTTCCCTGTGTCATCACTTCTCCTTCTCTTCTAAAAACCCACCGCGCCCGCATCTGAATTTCTTCCCCATTTAGACACTGACAGAAGTTTGGAATGTGTGTCCTGAGCAGCCCTCCTGCAGGCTATCAGCCTCCTACATCACACACCATGCAAAACTGAAGCGTACATCTTCCGTACCGTGGATATTCTTCAACGAGAGATGAAGAGGGAAAACATAGAGAGACAGGCTGAAATGGACTGAGGCAACAGCGCGTCTCAGAACGCTCTGATCTTGATGCCGAGTCCAAATCAGAAAGCGCAAAAGATTTTCCACATCACCTTTGAAATACTGAAGAGAAAAACTGAGCTCAAACTTTATGAAGCCACACAGAGGTACACTGACTTCTTCAGGCAAGCATTTCACTGCTGTCAGGTGAAAACCTCATATCTCCGAAACCTTGTTTTAGCTGTAGGACAGTGCATTTATGATATTATCCAGTAAATTTGAAAAGGGTCTCATGAGAAGCCTCGCAGAATGGAAAATACTCTTAACTCCTTGAGGAACATGTAATCCTTCGAGTTAGTTTGAGAGCATTCTCCGAACCCATCAGCTGTATTCGGCGTCTGACTTCCGGCAGATGGTGATACAGCCTCTGGGGGCAGACCCCTGATTTTTTTGGCATTCCGGTTTGAGGAGGTGAATTTCCATTTCCGACTTCCGTTTATATATAAGTAAATATGCTGAACCATTGCGAGGGATTCAGAGTTTGCAGTGACGCCAATTATGTTCCGCCTCATTAGTTCACCGCACGGACCGTTTAACCTGGCAACAACTGCAGCCGGCTCAAACATAATTGATCAATATCACGCGGACTACAAACAGCCTACAACCGGAAACCAGGGCTCTTCCTCTCTTCTTCTGGAGGCAAGATCTCCGGGGTTTGCCTACAGACTCTACATTCACTGAATGTAGAGTCTGTATATAGAGACTAGTTTGAGAGCATGAAATATACAAGGAGATACAAGGTTTTGACCTGACAGTGATGATTTGACCTCTTTTACAACACCATTTTGTGGACCTGCCAATAAAAGATGTGTGAGTATTCAGGCTTTTTTTCCCCTAATGCATAAACTCCTACAGACCCACAGTGTTGTATTATTTACACTGTGACACTGAGCAAATGCAGCTGAGAGATAACATAATCTGCTCCTAATAAAAGATACAGTAGGCAGTGCAAGGTGAAGAAGATCCATGAGTGTGAGTGTGTGTGTAGGTGTGTGTCTGCCCTTCCTCCCACTAAGCTGATATTTGGCTATTGATTTATGACTGGAGCATCTATCCTGTTTACTGTAATAGCAGAGCGCCGCCTGGACACTAGGCCATAGAAACAGTCTTGTTGTGTGTGTGTGTGTGTGTGTGTGTGTGTGTGTGTGTGTGTGTGTGTGTGTGTGTGTGTGTTTGGCATTCATATAGTATATCCAAGTTGAATCTGTTCAGTGTTAGCTAGGCTGTGTGTACCAGTGTGTGTGTTTCTTCTATCAGTATTTCCTTCCCCTCTGCTGCTCCCATGATGCAGTTGATAAATAAAGATGGAGGTTACCAGAGTTGGTGCCATGCACCTTCACCGCCTACCCCAGAGATCTATTGGGCCCACTGCACCAAATGTGATAGGGCTGTCCCCATGTGTGTGTGTGTGTGTGTGTGTGTGTAAACAGACAGTGGTTATCCCCCACTGCACATGGCGGTGATTTGTTTGCATGTATTCCATGTCAGGTTTGATGTATGTTATTATAGCTGGGCCCCTGCAGCTGACAAGGCTATTATGAAATAGAAAGTGCACATACACACAAACACACATACACACACTTCATCCCTCCTGGCAACTCAAAAGTTGACACAGCTGACAACTAATATAAACTAATGTATTTGCAGTTCATGGAGCTGCTCTGACCTGTGCCATCTCTCTCTCTCTCTCTCTCTCTCTCTCTCTCATATAATTCCACTTTTTCTCTGTGTCTCTCTTTTTTTGTTCTATTATACTCCAATATTACGGAAAGCACGTGAACACACATGATGGCGGTGCCCATGTCTCAGGGTCTCGCGCAAGCGCACACGTGAGCATGGTCCACAGAGAGGCAGTTAGAGCTACAGGCTACAATGAGGCCAAAAACAGAGTTTAAATGACGTTTTTCCAAACAACTTTTTATGTCGGGGCTTCAGGACACTTGGATCACTACGGACGAGCAGTATGGAGATATTTTGTGGTTTCAATTATGTGTTTTTTGGACGTTTTAATCTGGGGCGTCCAGCCTGCATTAGGTGGAGTTGTGTTGCTGCCAAAACTTTAGATTTGTAAATGGTTTATAAGGCAGGAGATAACCTGCTTCCCCAGTACCTTCCACTTTGGTTTGTTGTGTGATGGCAGCATTACTGTACTGGAGTGGAACTACACTTATAATCAGATTGTACTTGTTCATCTTTACACTAAAAGAAAGGCAAAACGTTTGGAGATGTTATTATGTATAGGTTATTAAGCAAAGCTTCTATTGGTCCGGCCCACTTGAGATTAAAAGTGGGCTGTATGTGGCCCCTGAACCAAAATGAGTTTGCTTCTCCAAAACTAAATTCATGTCAGATCATCTGGCTGAAGTCAGGTCAGGTCATCTACACTATACTACTAGACCATGTTTACATCCTTTAACGGTAAAGAAACATTGTATTTTCCTCATACTGTCTGTGCTGGAACACCTGTATTCACCCTCTGTCTGAAACATTCAGTTTTAGCATCTGTGTCTTTTTGCCCCCCCCCTCCTGAAAAAGCCCAGTCTGCTCTGATTGGTCAGTATTTCTGGGTCTTCTGCATCTGCACCATTGATGCAGCCAGGGAATGATGGTAATGGAGAAAAACAGCACTTTTTAATCACGAAAAAATCACCAATAACAGCTTTTAAACACAACCACACATGTTGCAGAAGGATAATAGAAGAATAATATGAAATAGGGGGGAAGTTTACAACATTAGCAACCAAGATTACAAGTTTCGTTGATGTTAGTATGTAGCTAATGTAAACAATAGCATACCTGGAGCTGTTAACCATATAAAGAAATCCGGCTCACTATGTTGAGAACAGTCTGAAGCCTGAAGTTTTCGCTCACATAGATTACTTTTACGTTTACCTCGTTAAATTAAACTTTGGCCCCGTTTAATATGAACACCCTTCATTGTAACACTAAATGTAAGACACAGAATATGGAAAAGCATATGTAGGAGCATACCCTTCCTCAACTCTCCAGATTCTGGACTACCAGTAAATAAGACCATGAGAAATCCACAAGCAGGGTCAAATGTTACCCTGCCCCCGAGCTTACTCCGATCAGGAGGGATGTGTCCTCCAGACATCCTGGCATCAAAAGGGGGGGAGAGAGTTCATTTGAGGTGCTTCAAATGCTTTTTAAGTCATTAACTTATAAAAAGGTCCCCTCCTCTGCCTTGAGGCAATGCCTTGATTAACAGCCGACAATGCCTCCCTTTTTCACAACATCCTGTCCCTTCCCCAGGGGACCACGCCATCCCCTCTCTTACCAAATGTTCCTGTGTGATAAAATTGAAATGTATGTTGGAAGAGAGATTATTCATTTTGTTCCTCTTTGTTGGTCGTTTTGCCATGTCCTAACTTGTACATATGCATGATCATGTTTTTATCTGAATGATACTTTGCTTTAACCCTTTAAAACAAAAGATTGATAAGTTGCAGAATTCAATTTCAATTTCAACTGTTAACCCCTCGTCTAACATGGAGCCATACTGCCATCTTGTGGCTGAGTTAAGAATAGTTCCCGTAAGAAAGTCAACTTTATAGTTTGAATGAAGATATAATTGGGGATTATTAATCAACTTGTTTGCATGAATATGTGCTTCTTCATTTTGTTTTTCATTATATATTGCCACTATGAGTTAGTCTAGAGTGTGTGTATTTGAAGTAGCCTAGTTGATACCACGGCATAATAAATGTATTTTGATTTAATGTTAATCTGTATTTTTAATTAAATGTTAAGAATCAATTTTTACCATAATGGGAAGAGTATGTGTCCATGGCGAAGTATACGACCTCATATAAGAAAAGCATTAAGTTTCCTCCAAAATAACATGATGAGACTATTTTTCTTCTGGAGACAAGCCTCCCTTATCAAATCCGCCCACTTTGGCCAGATAAATACGAGTGTGCTCGGCGTGGCTCACTTGCTTGTCGTACGTGTTTTTGTTACTCTCTTGTCTCTTTTATGTTGCGCTCTTCTTCATTTTTTTTAGTCTCTTGCTTTTATGTTTGCTTACGCTCTTTCGTTTTCACTTCATTTAGCTCATGCGTAACTCTCTTGTGCTCACGATCAAAGTTATTTTGAAGTTTTAAATTTTGTTGATCCAGTTTTCTTTTATCTCCAGTGTTTTTAACATTTTTGCGCGTTAATAACTTTGACAACAATATCGAACGGCCAACGATATTGTTCTCACCATTATTATAAATGAGTAATCAGAACGAAGTAGACCAGCACCTGCCGACAAATCTCTTCGCCCCAGATTCATTGGAACCAGTGGCTGCCAGCCACTTGCCACAGTGGTCCTCGTGCCAAGCCCAAAGGCTTTCTGCAGTGTAAAGCAACCAACCTGGGGTACCCACGGGACATTGCAGACTCAACCGCTCCCCCCTGCTGTGAGACAGCCTGTTCCATTGTGCTGGAAAGTCTGGGAGCTGCGAAGCGACAGTCCGGGGCCCCAAGAGGAGCTTTGCCTTTGATCCCTGCTGCTAAAAAGTAGGCAAAGAACTTCCATAACCTGAGTGAGCCGCTGTGCGGTGAAGAGTGAGGTCGAGCAGGAGGCTTAGTTAATTATCCTGATTTTAATTTAGGTTTCATTACGTGAATGGTTTTGCGCATCCCTGCAACATACTCCCACTATCCCACTATCGCCAAACTAAATAACTCACACGAGTGTTACTTCTCATTTCATTGCTTTTATATACTGTTAATTTTGTGTTGTGTCATATAATCATCATTTGCTATTCATTTATTCAGTTGTTACATATTTAGCTTAAATAAATCTTCATTTATCGCCAAGTCGTTGTCTGTGTATATATCTTTTGGACAGGAGCTGAGATCACTGTATAGAGAATTCATAACCCAGATATTGAGATTGATTCATTATTGATAAGCGTGCTGACGAATTAATAAGTGATTTACGGAGTTATTAATTTGATTAGTCGCTTCCCTGGTGCCCCAAAATTTATTACGAGTGCAAATATTCTCAAAGAGGTATTTCCCCTACACATAATAGGTCCCCTTTAAAGTAGCACGAGCAGGCTGGGGCAGTGCAGGCGGCCAGTGACCCTTAATCCATCATTACACACACACAATGAAAGGTACATTATGTAATGTTAGAATGCAGACAATGCAGAATCAGCTAAAATACAGTGACATTTATATGGACGTAAGGTGATTTATCTATCTATGTGTGCAGTACCTCAGTCCATGGGGACTTGAGTTGCGAACCGGAGGGTCGCCGGTTCAAGTCCCTGTCCGGACCAAATGCAGAGCGTGGACTGGTGGCTGGAGAGGTGCCAGTTCACCTCCTGGGCACTGCCGGGGTGCCCTTGAGCAAGGCACTGAACCCCCAGCTGCTCGGGGCGCCTGACCAAGGCAGCCCCCTCACTCTGACATCTCTCCACTTTGTGCATGTATAGGTCCTGTTTGTGCATGTGTGTATTTCGGACCTGTGTGTTAATGACAATGGAGTGAAAAAATTGAATTTCCCCTCAGGGGGATTAATAAAGTATATAAATTAAATTAAAAAATGTGACTATATTTCTTCTTCTTCTTCTTCTTCTTCTTCTTCTTCTTCTTATTATTATTATTATTATTATTATTATTATTATTAT
>NC_065509.1:4458740-4469724 GCF_006386435.1 Epinephelus moara | reverse complement strand
AGTCATGGTAGATGATGTTTGGAAAATATCAGAATTTTATCTCAAAAACTGAATTTTTTTTACAGCATTCTGAATTTCGCTCTCATGTGAACAATTGGAGTCAATGCAAAAATGGCATTTTTAAACATCAGTTTTTCACTTATGGAGCCAATAAATCATTGTTAAAAACAAATTACCAACATCTCCATGCTGTCTAGATGCAATTTGTGTATTTTTGGATGTTTGTCTTAATAACTGAATTTTTGACAGCCGTTTGAAATCTGCCTTTACATACTAACAGCTGCTGTCTTGCACACAGGTGACTGGCTTAGTCAATTTGTGAAGCTACATGTGACATTTCTGTTTGCCAATTAGCTCAGTGAGATAGAGGACGGTTCTTGGTGTTGAAGATTGTGAGTTCAAGCCTCAGCTTGTGCAACATTTCCATATGAGAAATCTACCCAAACTTTTCATAAAGGTCCGGTCCCATGCCAGATGTCCTCAACTGGAAACACAAGACAATAGTCCTGATGGTGGCGCTACAGCAAGCTTCTAAATTTCAAAACTTTGAAAATTCATAACAAATCAACCATATGTGCTACAGCTTTGGAACGTTCACTTTGAAATTTGCTTTTCCAGGGCATGGATGGCTACTGTCTGGCACCCTGATGCTTGGCTTAGTCAATTTGTGAAGCCACAAATGAACTGGCACTTGCCAATTAGCTCAGTGAGATAGAAGACAGACCTCACTCTCAGAAGTTGTGAGTTCAAGCCTCAGCTAAGGCAGAACCGACATTCTAATGTGAAAGTCCTATGTTCAGGCATCATGCTATGTGGATTAGAGACTACCAAGGTTAAAATAATTATGATCCAGGCAGTTTTGCGGAGAGACAAATACTCTTCATCAACACTTTTCCCTGTTATCCCTTGTCTCTTTTCCCTGTTTATGTGGCTTAGCTATCAGTCAATGTGCAGAGTCTATCCAATAGCTACTTTTACATTTTAAAAAATGTTTTAATCTTTGTCACCATGGATAATGTTTAGCTTTAAGCTAGATCAGGCCAGTTTGTTCATAATTGCTAGCAGTTAATGTTATTCTTACTTTCTTGTTCTTGAGTTTTTTCTTTCCTTTGTATATTATGAGTCTGATCACTTCAGCCACTCATCCACAATTTGAAGGGCATGCCATAATTATATGATGTAACTTCTATGTTGTGATATACTTTGTTTTAGTGTGTGTGTTGCTCAGAATCGCCTAAAATTGCCCGGCCCCGACCATAGCTGCGCAGCAGCTATAATTAATATTATTTTACATTGTTCGCAACTCATTCTTGAAAACTGACTGAAACTAAAATGTAACCATTTGAAAATGGTCCTCCCGCACAGCAGCAGGAGATTGTTTCTGCATGATTCTGTTTGCAAAGATCTAAAATAAGAACCATAATAGATAGAGCTTTCATTCTGTTTGTAGCAGAAAGCTATGGCTTCTGTCTTCCGTGTCATCAAAAAACATGTCAAATTTTTCTGAAATACACTATTTCAATACTTTTAGCATTTTTATGGTTTATTGACCTACATAACTTTTTGGCTTAGGTTGTACAGATTTTAGGGATGTGAGGCATTTGAAGATATCCAAGAAATAACATCACAATAAGTAAATATACCAATGTTGGCAATGACAGACCGTTTCTATTGCAGAGTTCATTCATTCATTCATTTTCCATAACTTATCCTATTAGGGTTCGTGGGTGGACTGGAGCCTATCCTAGCTGACACTGGGAAAGAGGTGGGATACACCCTGGACAGATCACCAGACTACCACAGGGCTGACACATAGGCCCAATCCCAATTCCTATCTTAACCCTCAATCTTAATTCTCAAGCTCAACCCTCAATCTCACTAGCCCTCAAGACCAAGTGTTAAGGGCTATCTTGTGACTTTAAAATGGGACACCCCTCAAAGGCAAATATGTCTTAAGACTGTCGGGGGCAGCAATATGCCAAAACTCCGTCCAGTCTGTCAGTTCAAAGAAGAAGAAATATATGTCATCAGTAGTCGTCGATAAAAAGACGTGATGAGTTTTTTTTTCCCACACTTTATTTCAATTCTTGTACAAAACAAGCAGTGACAGACATGAACAGAACAAATATGCCAGGGTTAAGAGAAAAGAAAAAGAAATAAAATAAACAAATAAATAAATAAAAAAGTTCAGCAGCTCAAACAATTAAATTGTTTACATATTTTCAGAGTCTTTATAGCTTTGGAGTTTGTGGAGTGCTGAATGGTTTCTAAGTATTGCTGCATTTCATTCATAAAAATTTTGAACAAGGGTTTTCTGTTACAAAATTTTCTCTTATGAATATGGAATTTCGCTAAGATAATAGATAGATTAATGATATAGAATTGTTTTTGTTTTGAAATGCTGACATCATAAAATCCAAACAGCACATCTTTGTACAGTAGTGAAAATAGAACATAAATGTTGCAACGAATATACTCGACAAAATCTTTCCAAAAAGTGACAGTATAGGGGCAGCTCCAAAACAAATGTACAGTTACCAAACAACAATCTTCGACAATGCCGTCTGCAGCTGTGCTGATTTCATATTGAAACAGAATGCTTGATCACTAGGGGAGCAGTTGCCGTTGTGACTGAGAATTATGTTATGAATATGAACAGTGCACAAGTTACAAATTACTCACTCCCATAGTTTTTTTGGAGCCTGCTTGCTTTTTGTAAACTTGTCTTCATTGGCGGCCCTGAAATGAATCAGGGCTCGTGTTTTGTCTGGTGGCCCTGAAATGGAACAGAGATAACAGCATTACTTTTATTTTTTAGGGCTACCTGTCAGATATTCGTTAAGTTATTAGTTTAGTTTCATGTAGTATTGCAAGTATTATCACAATGAATACTGTAGTCAACATCCAGCAGAACTGGTGAGGCTGTTTACACAGACAGTTATCTGGTGACTTTCATCCACGTTAACGTTTCACTCTTTGGGTTATAAGTTGATATTCAACCAAATAACCTGTACCACAACAACCGACGTAACTTATTCAGCGGAAAGTCACCAGATAATACGATCACTAATGTTAACCTGCAGCTGTAACGTTACCAGCTGCAGACTCTACGGCTACAGGAGATGACACCGTCCGGTCATCTTACAAAAATATCGATGCAAACATTTCACGTATATTAAAACAACTTAACAACAACATTACCACTGAGAAAAGACTTTTGTAACTGAATGACAGCATACTCGGTTATCAGAGAACCGGGGTTACGTGCGGCGGGGCAGACAAGCCGACGCCCGCGACCAAAAATATGTGTGTTAGGCTACAAAGAGGTCTATAGTCCATAAAATGACGTTAAACTAAGATAATGCAATGGTTATCATAATTTTAAAACAACTATTAACGAGGAAAATACTCACATTGATAACTCTGCTTCCTTACACTTGTGCCGCCATCTTGCATTGACTGAATCGTCTGTACTCGGCTGGGTTCGGCTGAGCTCGGCGGATGATACGCAAAGGATTCTGGGATAGCACTTACTGCCAAGGGTGGTCCTGGAAAATCTTAAAAGTGAGGGCCATACAGCCCTTGTTCTTGGCCCTCAACTCAACACTCTGAGAATCGGGACAGCACTAGCACTTCACGGGAGCGCGGCTTTTTGAGACTGAGGGTTAAGATTGAGGGTTAAGATAGGAATTGGGATTGGGCCATAGAGACCCACATTCACACTCACACCGATTACCAATTTAAGTTAACCTAACCTGCATGTCTTTGGACTGTGGGAGGAGGAAGCTGGACTCACGCTGACACCCGGAGAACATGCAAACTCCACACAGAGGGGCTCCCCCACCCCGAGGTTCAAGCCCCCCACGCTGTGTTTGAACCAGGAACCCTCTTGTTGTGAGGCAACAATGCTAAACACTGCACCACCGCAACTGCACCACCCTCTTGCAGAGTTCAGAGGGTTAATTTTGCAAATAAATTAGTGATTAGAGTTTGTTTCGACCCTTTGTACTGATTTGGACAAAGCTGTACCTACCAAAGAAATAATAAATGATAAAAATAATAAATAAATAAAGAATAAACAAACAAAAATAAATTAATACATTGTGTTTATTTGTCTGCAGTGATAGCCTCCTATATTGGTGATCTCTTAAAAAAACAACTGATGATGTCTGAAAATTCATGAAGTAGCCTATCTGTTTGGTAATTTGAAAATACACAAGATTTAAAGAGTCAGGAGAAAAATTCAGTTTTACTTTAATGCACTTTTGTGAATGTGGTTTCTTTTAAGGTGTCACATGAATCGAACCGCTCTTTGATCTGTGTTTTGTCTGTTTCAGTCTGAGACTCTCTTTTTCTTTTACATTGCCTGTGATTGTGCATAATATCCACATCAGTCCCTCAGTTTGTGTGCTGAAGCAGAGCTCTGTGTGGCTCAGCAGGGATCTTCACCTCGCCTGAGGGTGGATGATCCCCGCAATCCAGCTCTTCCTCTGTGGATCAGTCCCAAAGCTCCTACTCAAAAGACCAAATATCCTCTTGGCTCCCGCTTAGCCCCGTCCAGCACAGCAAAAAAAAAATCCTGAATATATGGCTCGGCCTCTGTCACATTTGCTATGGGTCTGAGGGTGATCTTACGGGTGGATTCATAAGCTTCCATTCAGTTATTCATAAGCTTTAGCAGGGTACCAGTGTACGTGGTCACTGGTCATCAAAATATCAAAAGCCACTTGACCAAAGACTGATGACAAAAAACATTGTTCGATCAGTGTAATAATTTCTAATTGTAGGTAAATTTGAGGTTAAAGTCTTTGTTCTCAATCATATCCAACAAGTCTGACAGTGAAGTTTAAAAGCACTACAAAAGAAGAGGACATTTTTCGATTTTAATGTGCTTTTTGGCACTGACTGGCACTGGCAAAAAAAAAAAAAAAATTGTTTTTAAGCACCAACCCATGTGGTCCATGTGATCATTCAATCATTTAATTCATTTTCTAATAAACAAAAAGACAACAAAAAAGTCATGTCTGTTTTTTTTACAGATTTTGTAGACGTAGGGACAGTAATTTAAGGTAGGGACAGTACATATTAATAAACATAGTACAGTAGTACATGTAAATATGCCAGATTGTAGCCCACGGCTAATTTCCATGTGTTGTTAGCTAACTTCCCCCTTCGCTCCCGTCATAATTATTTTGGCCATGTGAATTTGCCGGTTGACAATAAATGTAAACAGCCATTTAATGTCCTGATAATGGCCTTCTCGATCTAATAGCAGGTTGGCAGCCACTCCTAACCTCTGTCTATGACATCTAGAACCACTCATAACAGCCATTTAATGGACGGCTTTCTTTAAAAAAAGAACACAACTAAGTGTTTTCTTGTTTTTGTCTTGAAATGGATAATGTGATGTGATGTGATCTTTTTTTCTGTTATTTTGTTGTACTGTTTCTCTACAGGTACAGCCTGATGTACAGCATGCACTTAACCTCGTGGGAGCACACAGATTGAAAGAAAGTTTGTAAAGCATATTTTAAATTGAAAATTAAGGTAAATCAGTTCATTTGAAATGTTCTAATGATCTGCTCAACCATTTGGTTTAGCACATTTTGAGTCACTATAGATCGAAGATTGTGTTGAAAGTTAATTCAAACCGACTGAGCTATCTCTAACCAATCGGTTTCATTAAGCAGGCTAATGCTAAAAAATTCATTAGCTGTGTTTTTAAAATAGTATGCCTTTTCAGCTCACCTCCTTTTTGTTTTTTTAAGATTATCTTTTGGGGGCTTGTTGCCTTTGAGCTACTGGGCGCCCCTCATTTCCCACTCTTACAGGAAGTTAGTACAAAAAGAAGTTATTCCAGACATGAGGGTTCTGTGTGGTGGGATTTTCGAAAGTAATCATATTTTTTGTTATGTTATAATTTCAGAGGCTTTACCAAATGGTTCATTTGTCTTTAATGGCAGAGATGCTAAGCTAATATAAACCAAAATTGACTATTAATGATAAAATAAAAAGAAAAATTCTTATTATCCATTGTTGTTGTTATTTGATATATTTAATGTCATGTAATATCCATCAATCCATTTTCATAACTGCTTATCCTCTTGAGGGTTGGGGGGCTGGAGCCTATCCCAGCTGACACTGGGCGAGAGGCAAGGTACACCCTGGACAGGTAGCCAGACCATCACAGGGCTGACACATAGAGACAGACAACCATTCACACCTACGGACATTAGGGTCATCAATTAACCTAGTCCCCAATCTGCATGTCTTTGGACTGTGGGAGGAAGCCGGAGTACCGCAGAAAACCCACGCTGACACGGGAAGAAATGCAAACTCCGCACAGAAGGGCTCCCTCCTGGGATCGAACCGGGAACCCTCTTGCTGTGAGACGACAGTGCTAACCACCACACCACTGTGCTGCCGTTATCTGACATGAATATGCAAAAATAATTTCATAAGTATGATTTTTTTACTGTGTAAAGCCATGCTCAACCAAACAATTTAATTGTCCTTTTATGGTTAAGGTAGCTAAGGTACCTGCTAAGGTAATACATTTACAATGTCTATGGAATAAAGAAATTATAAATATTATATATAGATTGTTGTTATACCATATATTTAATGTTATTACATTATATATTTGATGAAAAAAATTATCAGTATGATTTTCTAACCATTTCTGAGATATTTTCAATGCACTGTACTGTTAAATATGTAGAATTAATAAGTGGAAATAATACTAGTTCTGGCAGTACTACTAATTTCATGTAACAAATTACAGGCATTATAATAGAACACGGTCTATAATTCTGTTGGGTTTTTTTTTCTTTCTGTTTCACACACATGAAGTGACATCTCAACTGGTGGCATGGTGGTGTAGTGGTTAGCACTGTCGCCGCATATGCATGTGAGTGTTAATGGTTGTCTGTCTCTATTTGTAATTGGACCTGCATTTGTATAGCACCTTTCTAGTCATTCGACCACTCAAAGCGCTTTTTACACTATGAGTCACATTCACCTATTCACACACATTCATACACTGGTGGCTGAGGCTACCATACAAGGTGCCACCTGCTACTCAGTTTTTAACACACTCACACACTGATGGAAGCATAATCGGGAGCAATTTGGGGTTCAGTATCTTGCTCAAGGATACTTTGTGAATTTGCTTACCTACCAACGTCACAATGACAAAAAGACTCACAGCAGGGTAGCTGTTTTCCCTTTTACAGTCTTTGTGACATATGTGAGAGTTATATTGATCTTCTCAACTTACCAAATTATTGAACTATTTCTTCAATACATTAAATATTTAGTCTAGCATTAAAAAAAATCCTGCAGTATGTTCATTCATGTAAAGTGGTAGGCATATAGGAAATGAAATTTCTAAGTTGCTTGTCACAGTTTTCTTGTTCTAACTACATTTCTCTTATGGTTCATCCATATTTGTAACAGACTTGCAAACTTTTAAACCCATGTATCATCATAAAGTCTGGAGTCAGTTGCCCTGAAGCTGACAGGCTCTTGAGATTTCCCACTCAACATCCATCTTTTGATTGCACTTCAATGACAAAAAAAAAGTGAATGTCAGAAAAGAAAAATTGTAGAGTAAAGTAATGTGGGGTGATGATTCTAAATGTCATCCAGAACCCTCTTGACTTTCATGCTGTTTTTTTTATGTAAATGTGATGTTGTGGTTGTTTCTCGTCCTTAGCAGGACATCTCTTTAGCCTCGGGTAAGCAACGACACAGTGATGTATTGTCTTTCCTGGTTCAGCCTTATCAACTCTCCTAGTGCCTTGTGGGAATTGGTGTCCAAACAACACTTATCACTGTCATGTGTGAGTTATACTGTATGGATGACTGATGGGTTAGAGACTTATTTGTGTGTGATCTGTAATACAAGGCATGACTGCGGCGTGTTGTAAGTCATTAGTTAGAATAACAGATGAAGGTAATGTACAGTGAGAGTATTATGGAGGCCTTCATTATTCACAAAAAGCAGATTAATGCCACTGTGTTGGTAGGCCTAATGAACAGTGGGTGGAGAGGCGTTCAAATCCTAAAACAATGAAGATTCAGCCCGAGGAGCTAGTATGAATTAACAAAAGGGAGGGAGAGAGAAAGATGCCAAAGAATCCTATCAGCCGCCCTCACTGATTTCCCCGAAACACATCATTGAAAGAACGGGGGGCCTCCTCCGATTTCTCAGCCAAAAAGTCAGAAACAATTACAAACCCAGGATCAGAGGCAGAGCGCTCCTCAAAGCTTCATTCATTTTTTTTTTTTTTTACTTTCAACACATCCCATTCTCTGTGCCTGCTTTGATTTTTGAACCAATTAAATTGAGACAAGAGCAAGCTTTGCAGAGCGCCGTTCAGGGGAGAGAAACGACAGCAGTCATTGGGCAAATATTGAAATCGGCGGATCACATCAAAACTTGATCAAACTTGTCTGATGTCTTGGTGGCGGTGCATCAGTCACTGGGGGAATCCAATCAGCCAAACAAAATGAGCCTGGAGTGTGTTTTTTTCTCCTTTCGTGTTAGATTGCCTCAGAGCAGCAGACTTGTTCTACAAGCAGCAGCAGCCCACACAGTGAAACTGATACAGACTGAGAAAACATCTGCACATTGTTCATCATAACACAGCAAATTCCCCACGCAATATGTTGAAAGCAAAGCAGGCCCTATTCCCTCCTGCTCGCTCAAGTAATTGTCTCCCATTTCCGCCCGCAGTTGCCATGGTGACACAAATTTGCTTTTATGAGATGAGAAATATCAGATGTTTCGATGAGTTTCTCCTTTATAGCTTTTATTTTTTTCCACTTAAGATTTTATTTACACACACGAAAAAATCGTACAAACAAAAGAAAACAAACAGTGACACAATAAGGAGGGGTTAGAGGAGGCTCACACAGAACAGTACAGTTCATAGGAAATGAGCAAACCAGAGGACCTCAATGGAAATTAGACTTAAAGCTTAACATCCCCACCAATGATTTGTATTTATGTAATGACCGCAGTGCAGTGTTAAACGTGTTTTTAATCAGCAAATAAAATCAATCAGCCACTCTAAATTTCTGGTCCATTGCAGGTACACTTGCACTTCTGGGCACTCCCCCTGCTCCCAATCCATCCTCATCCCAACTCATCACATATCACAGGTTTGTCAGTGTACCTACTTATCAAAATAAGATGCCCTAGGTACCCCTCTGTCTCAATTTTGGACATTCAGGGATGGTGTGTCAATATAGGCTAGTGTCTTTCTAAAATACACTTCCATTTTCACAGGAAATGGTTTCTGCTTGTTACATGCACACAGTCTTTTTCAAAGTACACTGCATTTTTCCATTTATTTCCTTGTACAGCAAAAGCCAACCCAGTGCCATTCTAAAGTCGTCGAACACCGGTGCTTGGGCAGGGACTTCAGCATCAGACACAGACAAAAAAGTCATCCTTTCACATCGGCATGACACACAGCTGGGCACCATCAGTGTGTAACAGCACCTGACAGCATCAGGGGAAAACAGGGCTGGACAACAATGTAAGTTTAGGTGGCAAAAAGTCTGTGTAGGGTGGGCTGGTGGATGGGTCCAACAACCTCTAACTCTCAGCTGGGAGGCCGGTGTTTGCTTCCTGTATGAATGTAAAACCAAACCCTGACATTTTTTTCTTAACCTGACCATGTGCTATTGCCTAAACGTAACCATGTGCATGTGTTGGCTAAACGTAACCACGTGCATTTGTTGTTGAAGGAAGAAACCGTCAATTTGGGTGTTGGACCGAGGTAGTATGTTTATTTTGAAAGAGAGAGGTATGCAAACTGTACATTTCCTGTGAAAACGGAGGTGTGTTTCTAAATGGACACAATGCATGTTACAGGCAGAAGCTGACACAGCGCCCCAAAAACGTCAACAACAGACTCACCATGGCTACCCTGCACATCATATGTGGACGTGGATAGTCCACAACCAAGTGGCGATTTTTGACAAGGTGGGAGTGAGAATGTGTTGTAAAAGCATGTGGTGATATCTAAAAAAAAAAATAAATAAATAAATAAACATCATGGTTTGGCTTAAAATTCCTACAGGAAATGGGCATCTGGCTCTCATCTCAAAATGTGGAGGTTGTTTGAAATCTTATAATCTTTGAGATGATATCCTCACTTTCTAGGCCCTCCCCCAGTCCCATTAGTTTTAGGTTATTAACATTAACATTAACTAAGATTCTCAAGAATATCAAGCCTTCCCAGTACTTTTCTATTATCTTAGGAGGACTTCTTAGTTTTCTCGTAAAGCTTTTAGACAGTGTTATTTTTGTCCTCAACTGTTTAAGGTATTGTTCAGCAAAGTAAATGCAAATGAAACAGAGCAGCTCCATGGGGACAGTCGCTGTGAGCAAAGAATGACAGTGATTAGGGTCTAATTCAGGTTTATGTGTTCCCAATCTTTGATAACCTCTCATTGTGACCCATTGAATGTGATTACAGATATGTGAATTTCTGTCAAAACTAAACCAACATGATTTTGGACTCTTGCAGCCAAGAGAGCTATTTGCCTTTCCTCAAGACAAAGGGAAGTTTGTGTAATGGAGGATGTCTGGACATGATGATGTGCTGTATCCTTGGCTATACAGGGTTCAACGCTAAGGTTTTTTTTTCACTTGCCCAGTTGGGCAAGTTGGTCAGATATCTACTTGCCCGAAGTCAGTTTTTACTTGCCCTATGAAAACTGTTTCATTTAAGCGGCTATCAAATAACAAAGACTGCAGTTATTTTTATGTTATGTAATCCTTATTCACACTGTATTTATTAATTAAAACAACATACGTCATGTATTGTAGCTTAATTTCTACACAAAAATGACAGTGTCAGGGCTTAAAGTGAAAAATTTGTCAATCGTTCTCCGTCTATAATTTTGCGCCCTACTTGAGCCATGCCCACCTCTATTTATTTTTCACCCCTCTCTCCAGTTCTGCTGT
>NC_065509.1:4438875-4458138 GCF_006386435.1 Epinephelus moara | reverse complement strand
GAGCACGTTTTAAAATACATTTATTTTATCAATTAGTTATTAACTTTTACTATTTTTAGCAACTTGCCCAATCAGGCAAGTGAGTTGTTAGTTTACATGCCCGACCGTGAGTTTTACTTGCCCCGGGCAATCAGGCAATCCTTATTGTTGAGCCCTGCTATAATAACACACTGGGCAGGTTGTTTTGTTAGGAATGCAGTCACATTGTACAAAGGTCATTCATACCTGCTCAGAGTTCCAGGAGATGTTTTGTGATTAAGTCTTGTATATGCACATTTGTTATCTCCTTTAGACCAATCTGTCATGTATAATTTTTCCTCAATAAGGGATCTCCCTTTGTTCTCAGAATGCATTTAACTACCAGAAATTAATTATAATGAGCAGGGCAGCCATAAATATGACCCTTTTCAATGATGGTGCTCAATCCAGGCTGATCAGTAATATAAAACTTTGCTTTGACATTTCATTCTGTCACCCAGTATTTCTATATTTTTAAATGATGGGAACACAACAGATGTGGTTATGGCAATTGGGCAAGTTCCAATTGCTGCAGAGCAGAACAGGTACAAAGGGTTGGTAAAAGCAAGAAGGTTAACTCTGATTAAGAATAGATTTGAGAATATTTTAAGTATGTGTTCCCAAGATCAGAATTAATCGCAACACTCACAAGAGTGAGATGGTTAGCCTAGCTTAGCATAAAGACTGGAAGCTAGCTTGGTTCTATCCAAAGTTGAAAAAGATACCTCTAAAGCTCACTGATTAACATGTTGTATTTTGTTTATTTAACCTAAGCACAAACATGAATATAAAAACTATAATTTTGCAATTATTGTGTCTTGCATATATTAAACTGTTATTTATTTATTTATTAATTCTTACCCCTTTTATTAGTCCTTGAAAATAAGAGCTGGATGTTTCTCCAGCCATGCTAGCAGTGTGGCTCAAAGGATGGCAGTGATCGTCAGTAGGTTGGTCAGTTCTTCCTGCTTGTCAAGACTGAAATATCTCTGCAACTCTTAGATGAAATTTGGCACAGATATTCGTGGTTCCCACATGTTAAATTTTACTGTCTTTGGTGATCCACTGACTATATACAGACTCTACATTCAGTGAATGTAGAGTCTGTAGGCAAACCCCGGAGATCTTGCCTCCGGAAGATGAGCTGGTTTCCGGTTGTAGGCTGTTTGTAGTCTGCGTGATATTGACCAATCACGTTTGAGCCGGCTGCTGTTGTTGCCAGGTTAAATGGTCCGTGCGCTGAACTAACGAGGCGGAACATAACTGGCGTCACTGCAAACTCTGAATCCATCGCAATGGTTCAGCATATTTACTTATATATAAACGGAAGTCAGAAACGGAAATTCGCCTCCTCGCCCAAATCAAACCGGAATGCCAAAAAATCGGGGGTCTGCCCCCAGAGGCTGTATCGCCGTCTGCCGGAAGTCAGACGCCGAATACAGCCGATGGGTTCTGAGAATGTTCCCTCACCAACTGGTTGACATTTTTGGTTCGGGTGAAAATGTCTGAACAACAATGGGATGCTTTGCAGCGGCATTTATGGCATTTGGACATACATAGGCGATACATGTTTAATCCTCTGACTCACTCAGCATCAGTTTTAAAGTTAAAATTTATATTTGAACTTATGCATAAAAGTAGGGTGGCTATTTAGACAATAGCTCAATGTGGTGTGTGTGCATAGTGAGTGTTAAGTCAAGCAAAAGAGAGACAGCAATGATGACGCTGCAACCAGAGCAACTAAGTGTTGGTGATATGAGCAGAGTAAGGTTGGCAGTGAGAGGTAAACACAGCAGTGAAGTGAGTTCCTGTGTTTTCATTGTCAACTGCTGAAGAAAATAAATGAGGTTTGACCCAAAGGGCTCCTTTTCCCCCTACAGTCTCACCCCTCAGTCTGAAGGCTGAGGTGGAGACAGTTAACATTTAGTTTATGACTAAATGCAAAAGCAAAATGACATTTACATCAGCATCAGCATCAGCTGTGCTTTGTTTCTAGTGCTGATAAGCTGACCAACGAATGTTAGCATGCTAACATGTTTGCTAAAATAGTGAGGATGGAAATCATTACCTGTTAAACATCCTCATGTAGCATGCAGATGTTACAACATAGGGTCTCTGTAGACTCTTCAAGAGCAACTACAGGGATTCCAACCCATTCTCATTCCGAAGTCATCATATATTGCCAGTTTGCAGTCACCTTTCACGTCTATATATTGCTGCTAGGTATCCTTCTGAGTCTGCTGTTTACGTTCCAGGACGCCAAAAACAACCCCAGGATATAAGCACAAGTGTAACCGGGCAAAACCCTGGTTTGAAAACTCCAAGTCCCACTGAGGATCACTGTTAATCAGCATGCCAGTCAATGCAAAGTACACAATTTATTTGTTAAAAAAAAAAACAATGAATAAAAATATGAGAGTCCTTAAAAAAGTCCTAAGAACAGTGGAGGCAGACTCTCTTCTAGTCCATGGAGCAGGCGACGGCACAGCAAGGGGAGAGTGGACGAGGTATAAGAAGGCCACCATAGCAAGCATGGGAATCCATACGTTAACAAGCTGACTCCCGCTTCATATATGCCTAGCCAGTCCCAAGGCACAGCCTGAATATGCCCCCCAAATGCACACGGTCAATTCCAAAATAGCATGCAACAAAACCCGGAAAAAAATAAACCACACATCTATTAAACCAAAACAAACTAAAGAAACACACAAACAGAATTTGACCAAGGCGTAGAGTGGATTCAAATAGCTAACTACATTCCCCTAAGAAAAGGAACTGGCATCTATAACAGGTGTCAAGTGTTTGAGAGAGGTACTTAGCTAGATGGAGAGGTGAAGCGTCCTTCGCGCCTCCCCGAGTCCGACGGCGCTTCCCTCTCTCGTCTCCCTCAGGTCCACGTCAGCCTGGCGCTGCTCCGTTTTAATGTGGTTGGTCAACGTCCCACTCGGCTTCGTCTCATCGTCACAGCAGTCTTTTCCACCACCGTACTGCATCCTGGCTCCACCACGCCGTCCACTCTGCCCACCCACACACCTGTCTTCTCGCTGCATGACTGCATGCCTGCACTCACTCTTCGCTGACATCCCGACACTGTGGAGGGAGAAGAAGAAACCACCTGTCTGCATCACCCAATCACTGCTATCCTCCCAGAGTGGACAGGTGTTCCTAATCTCCTGATTGTCACAGCATGTGCTGCCACACATCCTAAGGGGAGAGGGAACCAACCAACTCTATGCCCTGAGTTTGTAAAACATGATTTTTGACTAAAAATTGAGGTCTCAAACCCATTCTGTAATAGCCTTGATGACCCTTGATCATCAGGGGTTATTTTGTCAGACTTGACAAAGCTCGTCCAGAGCCAGAGAAGACAATGTATCACCATTTTCACAGGCTGAGAAGTAGTCTTCATGATTAGAAAGTAACTTTCAAGTGTCAAATCAGTGGAGCAGCCCAGTTGCCAGAGGAAAATGGTGACCATGAATATGTCATCATGATGACGTAGACACGGACACCTCCAGTTGCCTCTCCATCAGCTCTGCTAAATTGTCTTGTGTTATTTTTGCAAGTGTTAGTGGTGTTTTTTTTTTGATTGCTGTCTGAGGGTGGTGACATGTGACATTAATCAGGATGAGGATATCAACTCAACAGTCTGTAAACTCTCCCTCCGCTGACTTATAGCTAGCTAGCTAGCTGCTAGCTAACCAGGTTGAGGTTACCAAATGTAAACATGAGTAAATACTGAGGAAAGATGGAAAAGAATGGACACCAACTGAACTTGCATCCTGTTAGCCATTGTTCAGGCGTTGGAAATAAACTGGACGACCTCTGTGCCACATCAGTTTCCAACAGGATATCAGGAACTGTTATATCCTTTGATTCACTGAAACATGACTAAATCCTGATGTTGGGATTCACCTGACCACAGATGATTTGTCATTTGTTAAAATCTAAACTGGTCGTGTGAAGGCTTCTTCTCCTGCCATCTGAAATGGTGAGAGACCTCATATTCTTTGTTCTTCAAACACCCAAGTGAGACCTGTCGTCAATTTGATTGGACAGTCCCTTTACAGTGACATGCCCCTCTGTGATGTCACCAAGCAAGCTTCAAGAAAAGTTGTGCTCTCTCACACAGTCTGTCCTCTTTCCTCCTGGGACCTTGACAAGCCCAGACAGGCACTCTCTCCTGAGCTGTCGACCAGTTCAAACATGCTTGCTCCTAGGCCCTTGACCAGAGTCTTCCATAAAACTAAACATCCTCTGTACTAATCCATATCCCTTGCAACACATATCACATTCACATAGACTCACCTACAAATTGGCTTTCGACGTAGCTACACCCAAAGAGGCAGCTCAAAGTTCCCGCTTCTTTTCCTTTGTTTTTGTCTGGACTACATGGTCAGACAAACACCTCCCCCGATCTGAAGCCAGCTTTGATTTGGCCATCTCGTAGTTTTGTTTTGTTGGCCAAACGGCCCTTTGTTTCACACGCCCGTCTCTCTCTCTCTCTCTCTCTCTCTCTCTCTCTCAAACACACACACACACACACACACACACACACACACACACACACACACACACACACACCTATGCTAGTTAGTTAGGATTTGTGTGTTTTGTTTTGATGCTTTCCTTCCTTTCTGAATAAATATAATTTTGGAATCATACCTGCGGTCTGTCCATTATTGCACAAGAGTGAATGAATAGTCAACCTCTGCTTTCTCAAGAACTCTGAAACCCTTCAGGCTTTACTTTTAATGTGGTTATGGTTATTAATTTAATTATTAATCAAAATTCCAAATTGATAGTTTAGTGAACTTTATGAAACTGATATCACTAATTGGCTATCATTTTTCCCTTCTTGGGAATGGTGCCCCTCAAGGTGATTTAATGTACATCAAGTCACAGTATTTAACATATTTGATGATTATTATTAATAATTATTAATTACTTCAGATTGCCAATTTGATACTTTAATTGGAGATCTATTACCAAGTCAGGCCTATGTTAAGGCTTGAGTCCCAACAAATGGTGTAATGTAAAACATAGCACTGGTGCCTAGATCACAACATTTTGGTGGCCCTTCGTGACACATAGTATTGTTACAGATTTCCAACAAATAGTATCCCAGTGTTTGTAATACCCAGTAGATTCCAAACACTGGACAGTGCCATTAAACCAAGTGACTCTTTTTCTGTATGCTGATCTGACAGAGCAGAGGACTCTGGTGAGAGGAGAGGAGGCGAGGCATGTGCTTTATGGTGAATAAGGACTGGTGTGACAGTGGTGATGTGACATGCTGTCCGGTTCCTGCTGTGGATCACTGCTATAATATTATGGTATGCAGAAACGGGTGCTCGAGTGGTGCTGCCAGTGGAGCGACCAAATGGCCATTGAGGTCGGGAGGTGTGGACAGTTAAAACACTCCAAAATCAGAAACCATGGATTACAAGAACCATCCAGAAACATAGACAATTATAAAGCTGCAGCCAACAATGTAAGAAGAGTTATACCTTGTTGAATTCCATGTGAAACAAAACGTTGCTGCATTTCCATCCAGGATTGAGCCAACCAGGCATTTTAAGTCAAAACATGATCTGTAACCAAGTGGTTTTTGTGCCCAAACCATGGCACCACCAAACATGTTATCCACAGCGCTGCTGAAACATTAATGCTTCATCGCATCTGCTGCATACTAATGTACACATGTAACATATCTGTGGTTTGCAGAAATAAACAATGCCAACATTTTTTTCTGGCAATTGGGTTGATTGAGTGTGGTGTACAAATTTGATCTTTTTTCCTAAATTTCATTTATTTATTTCTTGTCTGTTTTAAATACAAATCAAAAGTGATGATCCACATACACTACAGTACTTACTTTTACAAGAACAAAACATACTTTTTTTGTTATTGCTAAGTGGATATTCTTGTAGTTTTCTGTTTTTGTGTGTGTGTGTGTGTGTGTGTGTGTGTGTGTGTGTGTGTGTGTGTGTGTGTGTGTGGAGCAGTAATGATGGCAGTCTCTCTGGAGCCGGGCAGTGGTCACTTTGAATTAGTGGCTTTGTCTCATCAGCCATCCTCTCTACCTAGCTCCTGCATTGCTCACCAGACCTGAGTCACACACAAACACACACTCACAGCACTGTGTCAGTCATTGTGTGTGTGTGTGTGTGTGTGTGTGCGTGTGTGTGTGTGTGTGTGTGTGCGTGTGTGTGTGTGTCAGTCAGTCTATCTGACAGCAGCAGCCTCAGGCCGATCAGCCTCCTCTCCTATTTACATGGAGAAACACACTGCTTCCAAAGTTCTTTAGAACGTACATCCATCTCTGCGCAGAAGAAGGTAACAATACACACACACACACACACACACACACACACACACAGTCATGTCACATCCATTTGGGCCATGAGTAACCCTGTGGGTAGACCTTTCTTACCTGGGGGGGTCTGCTGCTTTCTGTTAATGGGTGCGACCCTGGAACCTCAAGGTCCACCACACACACTCACACACTCACTCACACACACACACACACACACACACACACACACACACACACACACACACACACACACACACACACACACTTGCTTATGAAAACCATCATTCTTTATAGTTTTGACCTCCTCACTAACCTTTAACTAACTTCCTGTTAGAGGTGACCTCTGACCCTGCCCTCAGGCATTCCTTGCCAATGAATCCCTCAGTCTTAGCATCAGATTAGCTGTTTCCTCCTTACAGTACTTCCTTCTTTGCTGGTGGCTCCTCCCCTTTTGGCCTCATTGGACTTACACACAAAAGCACACTCACATAAACACAGCAGAGTGTTTACATGGACTGAATGGAGAAGACAGATCTTCAGTTGTTCTGTACTGACATAATCAGATGCAGTGACGATGGAGCCAATGTTTATCAAATACAAACAAAACACCAAGATATTATTGTATGATGACATACACTGATCAGCCAAAACATTAAAAACCTCAATGGCGGTGCCCCCCCCCCAACCCCCCAGCAGGACAATGCGCCATGTCACTGCAAAGACTACTCAGGAATGTCCTAGGGAACATGACAAAGAGCTCAAGGCATCAACTTGGCCTTTGAATTCCCCAGATCCCAATCTGCTTAAGAATTTGTGGACACACTGGTACCCCACCTCACAACGACAGGTCTCAAAGGATCCAATGCCAAGGGCTTGGTGCCAGACACCACAGGACATACCCAGAGGTCCTGTGTTCACGCATCAACAGGTCAAAACTAAATCCAATCCAAGGAGGATCCACCGTAGATCAGGGGCACCTCTAGGATACCAGCACATTTACAGATGCTCGATCAGATTGAGATATGCAATTTCTGGAGGCCAGGTCAATGCCAGGACAGGTTCCGAGAGTTTATGACATGACATGCAGGAGCAAAATACGGTCAAGTGGAGAAACTTCTCTGAGCTAGAAATGGAAACGCTGACATCCAATCAAAAGATGCCGACCTATGGCCTACATATATTAACAGTATACTTTATATATCATATAATATAATTGTATTGTTATACTAGCTTGTTCATATAAAAACTTATACTTTAGGAGCGTGGGCTGTGAGTATGGGGTTTGCTTCCATTTTGGGCATGACAAATGGCGGAGAAGCCACAGACACCACCTGTAGCAGAGCTGGACACTGGTAAAAATGTAATCACTTTGGCTACTAGTACTTAAATAATTACACAGTTGCAGGGTTTATTTATTTCTTTTTAATAATGTTTCAGTGATAAATGATCTGAACATACTTTGGTTTTGTCAGTAAATAAAAATAAATTGCTAAATTAGAGCCGGGCAGCAGTGGTGTTCATCCGTCGGCCAGCCTGCAGTCAGTCCCACAGAGCCAGGCAGCTGTTGATAGAGAGTGTGCGTTCATGTGGCATCTTTACATTTTTCAGTGATTAATATGTGGCTGCAAATACTTAGATGCCAGTCAGAATATGATCTAATAACAATTTTCCAACTCAGCCAGATTTACTGCTTTGCCGCAGGTCCACGCTGACTCAAAATTGCGTACACGAGTTAAGACCTAATGTGAGATTTGATCAAAGCCTTCGCTCACATCCACATTGATAAATGACGGGCTTTGCATGGAAATGAGTGTACGCCCAGTTTTCTGTCGTACATTTGTTTCGTAAATGAAGGTCTTGATGTCTATGAAATGCATAAAACATTTGCAAACTTTGAATGGTTTCAACTGTGTTCTCAGCATCTTCAGACCTGGCTGAAACAATATGATAAAAAATAATTATACTCATGATCAGGTTTGGGGATAACATGTTACAGTAATATATTATGTTTTAGCAATAACATAGTAATACAACACATTACCAACAGGATTTTGGGTAATATTATTACATCTACATTGTCACATAATGTGTTACCACCTGAACAGTATATAGTTTTAATTTTTCACTCATCCACGCTGATCTACACTGCTCCACTTCCACTAGTGCACCACCAGAAAAAATATCATCCAAAGGTTATTGTGTCTTGTCATGTCATTATACACTACATCAACGTCTACAACGTATCCCATTCTGCTTTGGCATCCTAAGGCTGCCTGAAAGCAGCTGGGATAAGGAGCTGGCCTATGGTTTGTTTTTCCTCGTCCCAATGATTGGAACATCTGGATGATGTTCGTAGCCTATGTGTTTGAAAGGTGTTTATTCACATCCCCTACAACTGCAGAGCAACGCAGGCACACAGTCCCTTTCTTATGCATAACTCTCTCTCCGGTGCTGCTGTAGCTGACCAGCACACAGGTGGGTCTTCCAGCTCCGTTGTATTAATTTACACTCGTCATAGTGACGTAATCACACACCATTTTGTTGTTGTGCTAACCTCAGTATTTGTTTATTGTGTTTCCTATCATAGGCCCAGAAATATTTATCTCATAATTATCAGACTTTGGTCCTCTGCCTGACCCTCCCTGTGTCCAAGGATATTAATTTATTTCAAAAAGGTCTAGGCTATTTAAATGTTCTATACCATCAGGCTATTATTAATATAGGCAGGGGACTTTAATACAAAGTGGTAACCACTGTATGTGAATGCATGAATGGGTCAGACCTGCGCAGCACTGGATTTGAAATGAACTGTAATAAACTGGAGCTTCTGTGCTTTGATTACCTGCTGTGAAACAACATGACCCCCATCCATTTAAAATCAACATTAGTTCTTCTGAGCTCATTTTGGACAAAATAACACACAAGTAGTGTAATAAATAACTTATTACTCCACACAGTGACCCAAATAATACATGACTATCTCTTTCAGCCTTTTCCTCTGTTTCTATTGCTCTCTCTGTGTTTTCATTGTTGAATTAAAAAGAATCCATCTCTGGAACATTTACTAATATTGGTTTGCGAGCCACACCTGCACTAGTGAATCACACTCTTCTGTCTGATGGAGGGAAGTTCCCTGTCTGACTGTAAATAATATACAGCAACTCAGTAATATGTTTTCTTGGAGTCTTCATGCGTGTGTTTTGCATTGTTCTGTTCTCATAATGGTCATTTCAATAGGAACTGTCCAGCAGAATATGAAGCACTGCAGCACACCCATGTGTCTGCCCAGGGAACTGCATCCCAACACGTGTCAACACAGGGAGACAGGAGAAAACGATGTGTGTTGTTGGATCATACAGTGAAAGGTCAGGAAGCCCTGGGGATGGATGTGCATACTGAGTGAGAAGAGGAGAAAACAACACAGGAGGAGAGGAGGGGGAGAAAGGAATGGAGATGAGGACAGGTGGAGAGGAGAGGAGAGGAGAGGAGAGGAGAGGAGAGGAGAGGAGAGGAGAGGAGAGGAGAGGAGAGGAGAGGAGAGAGTAAGAGAGAAGGGGGAGGTGGAGGTGGAGGTGGAGGAGAAGGAGAGGGGATGAGACAGGAAAAAAGATGAGAGACGCTGAGACAGGAAAAGAGAGGAGAGGAGGAGAAGTGGGGGAGGTGAGGATGAGACAATGAGAGGAAAAAAAGGAGCAAGAGAGAAAAGGAAGATGAGGATGGGGTAAGACAGAGAACAAGAGGAGAAAGAGGAGGAGAAGGAGGAATAAGAAGGAAGAGAAGAGGAAGAGAAATGGAGGAGAGGAGGATGAGATAATAAAGAGAGGATGGGAGAGGAAGGAGGAGAGGATGAGAGAGGAAAGAGAGGAGGAAGAGGGGGCGCAGTGGAGTAAAGGAGGATGAGAGAAAAAGAGGAAGGATGAGAGGAGAGGAGGATGATGAGAGAGGAAGAGAGAGGTTGACAGAAAAAGAGGAGAAGAGGAGGAGAGGAAGATAGGAGGAGAAGTGGATGAGAGAGGAAGAATGAGGAGAAAAGGAGGAGGAAACAGTAAGGCTGATTCTTGAATGAATGAATGGAACCTGCAAAAGTGCAGTTCAAACATACAAATACTCTGTCTGATGCAGCAGGTAGTTTACTGCCAGTCACATGTGACAGTCAGATAAACTGCAGAGGGGTTTTTTGGAGTAACTCATATATGAGAGAGATTAGTTGATGGCATCTTAGATCACATACACATATCATTTCTTGACATTTCCCATCATCAGCAGATGGATTTAATCAGCTTGTAGTTTAGCTTTCAGAATCATCTCTATCTATTATGACAGAGTCCTGTCATGGGTCTGATTTGCTTCCACACTAAAAATGAACCGCACAAGAGTTCACTTGGAAGCACACTACGAACCTTCGTTTCAAGCATTTTCCATGTAGTTGTCCTGTCCGCATCAAAGTTTGATTGACAGTTTTCACACTGACCTAAAAAAACTTTGAGAAACAAAATTTACACACACACACACACACACTCATAACATTTTATTAGAATCTCTCAGTGATTTTTCAATTTGAATGACAGCCAGCCAATGGCTACTGACCTACATGTGCTATGCAGTCAGAGCTTTTATGCAGAATATAGAAACATATAGGCTCAATATATTGCCTTAGGTCTTCAGTTAGTGCATTGACTCATAATAAAAAATAATCCAGCACTGACTTTTAGTTTCATATGGGACAGGAACACCAATTTTGTAGATCAAAATCCTGTGTTTGTTAAACCCATCCACCAACCAACTTTCTCGCACTTTATACAACATCCATTGCTCTAAACGTCTAACAGCTCATCTATGCTCAGTGTTAGATATGGAGAAGGAAGAAGCCCTCTGTCCGTGCTCTTGTTTATTCCGTCTGAATTTGTGCGCGTTTCCTGAAACCTTATGGATACAAATGAAACGGAGCAGCCCCACTGGAGACCATGGTGGCAGTGTAGCGAAGTTCAAGTAGGATAGATCATGGCAGAATGGAACGAATTAGTAATACAGTGAAAAGAATTCTCCATCCACATGTCAGGATGGTTATAATGGCCACACAGGGCTCTGCCATCTACATCGCTGCGCCCAGTACAATATCACAACCTCCTCCACCGTCACCTCATTTGTTGTTGTGTGAAACTTATGACTCCACCCTCCAGTGACTCTCTTCCATCAATCACCTGCTCCATCAGTTGATTTGGGCTGATGTAGCTGGGATGTGAGCTGAGCTTCTCAAGTCTGTCCTGCCTGAACTAACGCTATGCTCAATTGACCTATGGCTAAGCCACGCCCCCCTCCACTCACTCGGACAAAATATCAACATTCAGTGACCGGCGCTGGCAGGTGTCACAGTACATGGCATTTCGCAGGAGGCAGTTGAGGATTTTTGGGGACATAACGATCAAATGTCATTGAGAAGTAACCAAAAGGGCCTAAACTACGCATTGGAGGGATATATTCATCATTTTATTGTTGAGAAGGTCGATGAAAAGCTTAAATTACAAGCCAAAATTTACAGGTCCCAGTGTACGCTTGTGAACCGCATCTCGTTGCCGTCGCCATCAAAGACAACAAGTTAAAGTGCCACTGAAGTTAAGGTGTTTGGGTCAGAATATGAGAAAAGGATAACAGCCTTTTTACCATCTTTACCAAGAGTATCTCTCCGTTAGTTTGGTGCTGCAGTATTTACACTGAATCATTCAGCATAACGTTTGCATCTCTGCAATTACAGATAAGTTAATGAAGCTAAGCTCCAGAAGTTAACGTTAGCTTAACTAGAGCCCTCTGGACAACAGCTAACAATGATGTACGATCACCAAAGTACAAAACTAGAACAAAATAGGCTAATGAACTCCCAGCAAACAAGGTGACATGATGAACAACGCAGCCAGGAGCTAACGTTAGGCTAACTTTAGCTAACGTTAGCTGGAGATATTAAAGATAACTTTATATTTCTTTCCAGCAAAGTGACAATATGTTGCCTCAAACACAATGTTGACTTACCTTAGAACAGATGTAGACATCATTGTTAATCTTATTCACGTTGAGTTGATATTGTGGTCTACCGCACAACTTTATCCAAAGGAGACATTTTTCTCGGTTGAGATGTGGTTTAGGAAAGGGTAAAAAAAATACAAAAATACACACCCAGCCTCTCAGGATACCTTGTGTCGGAGTTGCATGTACCCCATGCACACCGTTTGACCATTTTTAAACTTCAAATCTCCAAAAAAGGTCATAAAACCGAACAAAACTGACTTTCTGTAATGCATTTCAATGGACGTCCAGGCAGAGAATGTCCGAGTGTATGAGAATGGCTATACGCACTGTGATTGGCTCATCGTGGTTGAGGGCGGGGCTTAGCCATAGCTCAATTTTTATCCAGACCTCCACGGAAAAAAGTCTGCAGCACTTCAGAGCTTTTACTGAGAAAACTAGCTTGGATGCTATCACACTACTCAGTCAGTTAATCATCTTCGCTACTGAAAAGCTATTTGACTCAGAAAGTAGTGACGTTATCACCACACTACTGAGAAATGTAGTTCAGTTAGTAATGTCGCTACTTGTAGTGATGCTACTGCTCAACATTGATTTTAATGTCCACACAATGTGTAATTCTAAAGATTATTTTTTTTGGCATTTTGTCTTTAATGGACAGGACAGTATGAGAAATGGGGGAGAGAGAGAGTGGGGGGACGACATGCAGCAAAGGGTTGCAAGTCGGAGTCGAACTCGCAACCGCTGCAGCGAGGCATCACCTCTATACATGGGGCGCTAGCACTATCCACTACGCTACCGATGCCCCACAATTTGTAATTCTAACCTGGTTAGACATTTAAAATATCGTCAACCATATTGATATCTGGTGCCAGCCAAGCAGACTACATTGTCTGTCTGCTTGTGTTTCCAGACCTGCCAGTTAGGGATGCACAATAGGCTATTGGATTTTTTGCCGATATCTGATATGCCGATATATAACAAATTATTTGGCTGATAACCGACACTGATATTGACATATTCACTTTTTCTCCACCTAATTTTAGTGATCATTAAGTCTCTTCTGTAGTGGAACTAATATCATAGTATGCATGCATACTCTTATCGTGATGGCCCACCAGCAGATGCAGACATGAAATACAATACTTTTCAATGTATGTAATATTCATTCATTGTGCTAAATACGAAAAAGCATGTTGACTGATTCTGATACATAATTTTAAGGCCAACTTCAGCCAATACTGATGACATGCCGATATTATGCCTGGTACACACTACACAACATTTCATTGTGACGTGACTTGGCCGACTATTACTATTAATTCAGTCACTGTGTCTGTTCATGTGCCAGCTAAAATGTTGTTGTAGTATGTAAAAAAGTGCCACCAGAGGGCAGGAGCTACATTTTAAGTACCGTATGCAAACATGCAAGTCACTGAATCCTCCACAAGTTTCTGCAAATGTTTCACAATAAAAGCCTATTTAGAAAATGAGGGATTCTCTCAACCGAAGTTATAAGGGGCTTTTAATTTGAAAGCGATACAAGAAATGTTGACTTTGAAATGACGGCGCGTTGCATTAACTTTATCAATGCAAACGGGAGCGAATAAAAAGTAAAAATATAAACATACAGAGGGAATAATAAATAACGACCCGTTTATATTGTAGTCTGTTTCGAATGAAGCTGGCAGCCTCTGCAGTTGTGGTAAGGAAAAGCCCCGCCACTATTTTTTAATTTTCTTACTTTATGTCCGTCTATATCAAAAACCCTGGGGTGTTGTTGTCACACAGTTGTCTACGGCAGCAGATCATTCTGTGTTGCTATTGGTCAAAGTGATGGCTGTGACGGGAGCAGTCGTGAATGACAAAAAGAAAATCAAACGTGACGTGACGTCAGTTGTCGTCTACTATGACACACTAAACGAGATGAAACGATGGATTATCGTGTACGACACTCTGTTGTTCACGATCCATGCCGACACCGTACGTCACTGCGTCGAGCTAGAATCGGGCTGATATTGTGTAGTGTGTACCAGGCATTACGTGTTTTCCTACTGCTGGTATTTTTACCTCCGCCAAGGAGGTTATGTTTTCGCCAGTGTTGATCTGTTTGTCTACCTGTCTGCGAAATAACTTGAAAAGTTCTGAACGGATTTTGATGAAATTTTCAGGAAAGGTTGATAATGGGACAAGGAACAGATGATAAAATTTGCTCTAGTTAGTGATGTTACTGTGTTCAAACATCTCTCCAACTGGAGTACAATGTTACATTACAGATAAGCATGATGGCCAAAATTATAAATTAAGCTCCAAGTTGTATAAAAGCGGAATTACCCTTTAAACTGCTCCTTTTTTCTGCTTTTTGATGCTATGTGATGAGCACATTATCATTTGGGTGTGTGTGCTGTCTCAGTTGGATACCTTAGTCACAGCGCACATTTACTGTGAATGCAGGTCTGTGTGCTTCCTCTGATGCCTCCTCAGAATATAATCCAGCTCTTTTACTCTCTCTCTTTCCCTCTGTCTCTGCCTCTCTAGGCCTGCAGCCAGGACTCTGGCACAATTTTCACTTACATGTGTGTGTTTGTATGTGTGTTCGTGAGAGAGAGAGAGAGAGAGAGAGAGAGAGAGAGAGAGAGAGAGAGAGAGAGAGAGAGAGAGAGACTTAGCCCTTGGTACTGTGCCAACTCCTGGCATTTTCTCTGTATCAGTACTAGTGTGTGTATGTGTGTACATATGTGTTATCTCTTAGCTGGCAGCATGAATGTTCCTCAAGCTGACATAGTGTGGTAATACAGCCATTTCATCACACACACACACACACACACACACACACACACACATATACATACACGAATGTATAAAAAGACACATGGGTAACACCTTATATAGTCAAACCCTTGCTTTTTTTCATCTTGCACCTGGAACCTAAAGTCTTTAGTGTGTTAATTATCTCCTTCATGTTGCTCGAAGGTCAAATTGAAAAGGTCACACCTCTTGACAGTGAATCAGACAAAAACATCAAAGCCTTTATTTACACATTTCCCTGTTTCTGCAGCTTTTTTATCTAAAAAAAAAAACGCAACTTGTTACAGTATAAAAATAGTGTTGAAGCACTTATTTTGCTGGCTTTAATGAGGAGTTCAGATATGGCAATGTGTGGTTGGGAAATGAAGTGTGATGTTGTGTTGTATGCTCTTAGTGTGCTCATCCACTGGGAGCTCTCTTTTTACAGTGCTGACTTCTTTTTGTTGTTGCTTTTAGTGGAGAGGATGCATTGTTGTGCATTCCCTCCAGAATTTGGCTGAGCGTGGTTTTAGTTCTCCCAGTGCCAACTGCTACAAGTACAGAAATATGTCAACTCTGCCTGTTCCTCAAACTACTGTATTAGAGCTTTAAAAGGCTGGCACTAGTACATATGTATTGGGCTATAGTTCCAATAGACAATATTTAATGCATGAGTTGGTTTGAGACAATAGTTATTTTCAACAGTACTGTAGTAATGTACTTTTTGGTCTCATATTTGGACTCTATGCACAAGGTCACCCAGCTCTCTATGTACACCACAATCACTGCAATCTTTTCAAATCTATTCAAATATTAGACATCTTTTCATACAGTATAAATTCTAAGGGGTGTATTTTTCCTGAAATACTACATTTTAATGTAGTGAAATCACTTCACACCACATTTGCTTTGGATTTGATCAGACATAACAAACATTTAAACATATTTTTCAACCTGGACTCTATTTTCCCATGTTTTTGTGTCAAAATGACTAATTGAAACAAATTTTTTTTTTTTAATTGGTCCAGATTTGAGTGCGCGTGCTGCAGCTAGCAGCAGCGAAATAGCCTGAATTGTAACCACCTGGGGCATTTCTGCTTGGTTTATTATGTCCACTAAAAGTGTTTTGCCACTGACAGGCTCAGATTGTTATTCTAATGCTGATTCAGACTACACGATATCAGCCCGTTTATAGCCCAACGTGGCATTGTATGGTATCAGCTCAGATCGTGAATGGCAATGAGTGTCGTACGTGATGATGCGTCATTTTATCTTGTGTCAAGTGTCATAGTAAACGATGACCAACGCCACATCTGGGACACCTCACAATGTCTCAACAGAATGTCTAGCATGTTTGATTTTCCTTTTGTCGTCCGCGACTTCCCCCGTTACAGCCATCACTTTGACCAATAGAAACACAGAGCAATCTGTTGCTGTGGACGACGGTACAGCAACAACAACCCTGCCTATTTGATATTTCCTCTAGGGACATGACCACGACAGAGTTCAAAAGAAAAAATGATGGCGTGAAACAGCAGAGGCCGGTGAGTAGTGCCATTAGCATTAAGCTAGCAAAGAATGATATTTCTTCATAATGGAGAAAGATTAAAAGGATTAATGTTCACAAATAGTGGTAGGGATTTGACCCACCACAAGTGCAAAGGGTAACAGTTTCATTTGAAACAGACTACATCAGAAACGGGCCATTATTTATTATTCTCTCTTTTTCTGTTTTTAATTTTACTCTGCTCCAGTTTGTCCTTTCAAATTTTCTGCATTGCGCCATCATTTCAAACTCAACACTTCCTGTATCCATTTAAAATTTAAAGCCCCCTTTATTTTTCATCTGAGAGAATCCCTTTATTTTCTTTTATTGTGGAACATTTGCAGGAAGTTGTTGTGGAGGATTCAGTGACTTGTGAAGTTTGTATGTGGTATTTAAAATGTAGCACCTGCCATCTGGTGGTGCTTTTAAAGTTACTAAATAACAGTTCAGCTGGGACATGAACAGCCACAGTCACTGAAAAAATAGTAATAATGACAAAAAAATAGGACAAGAATAACCCGATGACATTGTGCACGTTGTGAAAGATGACCAGGGATGTTTGGTTGTGGATTTTATGACTCCACAATCCCTAATCTGATGTAGTGACTGTCAGAAATGACAAAAATGTCATGTAGTCTGAACCCAGTATAATTGTCTTATATCATTATGGAAACAGCTCTGAACTCACTATCGACAAAGCCACCAGACTCCATTTGAATTACAGGCTGCAATGTAACCACTTCGGGCATTTGTGCACCATTTATTATGTCCACAAAAAGTGCTTGTTTTGCCACTGACAGGCTCAGATTGTTATTCTAAATGTCTGACAACTTATGGGAAGCATCCCTACAGAGATAGACATTTTTGTTGAAGTAAAATTCATTTTTTTTTAACAAGAAACAGCCCCAAACCCACCAGACTCAATTTCGTCATTTTAGCCTGTATAGAGCCAGCATGTTTTCAAATCGAACTGGATATATTGAGGGTTTATTTCAACCAAACCAGAGTGAATGTTGAAACAGTGGAAAGACAAATCAAGACAGTTTTTGTTTAGTTTTCTTTTTCTTCTGACTTTGAATGAAGTGTGAGTCACAGTGAAAAAAATACGCTTTATATAAATTGAGTCTGGTGGTTTTGGAAATGTGGCTTTTTCAGGGAAAGGATAGCTTAAGCATGACCAGACTTACTCTGCCTCCAATTGGCTTTACCTGACATTTTTACCTTAAACCTAACCAATCTCACTCCTCTTGCCAAAATCTAACCAACCGAACCGACAAGGTCAACAAGTATTAGCAATGAGAGGAAGAGTCGGGCGTGTTATGCCTTCACTATCCTAGAAAAATGTGCCTCCCCAACACACACGCACACACACACACACACACACACACACACACACACACACACACACACACACTGATGTGTACTACTGGTTTCCATCAAAGGCTCTGTCTCTGATTGACCAGGATAAAGGCACTTTCTTGTCTGTGCTTTGCTGTGTTTAAGATGACCTGAAACATTAGGGTCTTTGAGTAATGATAGATATAGAAACTGCTTAAAGGGTTGTTAGGACTTTTATATTTATATTTTACAACAGTCATTTGAAGGATTTATTAATTGATCTGCAAAATGTCACTCAAATTAATACATCTAGGAACATCTTCATTTTCTTAACAATCAGGAAGAGACTCAGAATGACCACGAAGTAGGTTCCTGCACATGTCCATCTTTTTAAAACCTGCACCAGCCCATACCTGTAAAGTTAAGTCCCAGAACTGACCTATTACCCGTCATTATGTCTGATTCAAAGCCGCACCTGCCCACAACCATTAATAAAAGTCCAATGACCTGACCTGCGCCCATGATTAAACACACACATGCTACAGTCACTCACATTAAGCTGGGTTCTCCATTCTAGAATTAAATCCAGCCCGTGAATTTATATTTATACATATTTTTACCCATTAAAAAGCTTTTTCCTTCATTTGGGTCAGTATTAGCTTGAGTCTAAATCTTCCATTTGTGTCCATAATGATAGAAGAGTCTCTTGTATCTCTGTCTTGATCATGATTTCATTTATGATGGCTCTTTACTTTAACCTCACTCTATCTAGCATTTAAAGGTAGTGTATAAAATGGATTATAATACACTAAAACATTGTTGTAAGTCAGTTTTAAAGATGTTTAAATGAATAAAGTATATAAAATAAAGTATTACCCTACTCACTGTGGTCATAGAGAGGGGGGTTGACATGCAAAAAGGGGCTGCATCTGAGGTAGAGCTTAGATTCTCTGCGCAAGCCCGAGCCCGGCCCGATCCGGCCCGCGGGCCCAAGCCGGGCCTGGTCAGATATGACGTTTTTTTTTTTTTTTAAAGCTATGATTTGATAATGTTATAGGCTATGTATGGTAGCGACCCTGCAGTAAATGTTCTGTTATAATGTCAATGTTCTGTGAGTTAATGGCATGTTTGGGATTGAATGAGGTGCGGGGTGCGAGTGTGACGGGGATGAGGAGGGCTGTGTGAGTGCGCGTGCTGGTGTGTGTATGAGCGAGCTGGAGGAGAGAGTAGGAGAGCA
>NC_065509.1:4422021-4438218 GCF_006386435.1 Epinephelus moara | reverse complement strand
CTCATTTCAATACGTGCAAATAACACCGGAGCACCGAGACACAATCTGCTTGGCAGCGCAGTTAGTGGAGCATTTCACCCTCTGCGCGTGCTTTGTGAATTAGACGGTATCTGTTTGCTCCATTTTTACTGATTTAGCGGCCGCAAAAGCCACGCAATCCTTTTGTGAATTCGGCCCTCAGTTACAATGTTGCAATATTGTGCACGCACAGCCCTTCACCACCTGGATCCTAAAATAAACACCTGTTTTATTACATAATCATGCTTCTGTGTTGCGCCATTCATTAAGATCCTATGTTTCTGTCATTCAAATAACAAGACTTGTGGTTTAATACTCTTAATTATAACAGCCAACTTATTGAAAAATGTCGGGTTTATATCGGGCTCGGGCCCATAATTACAGTTAATTGGACGGGACGGGCCGGTCCCGGACATAACGTGCACGGGCTCGGGCCGGGTCGGGCTGGATTTTTTGGGCCCGATCTTAAGCTCTAATCTGAGGTGACCCCTGCTTTTATTCCCATGTGTGGCTATTGTGGATGCCTGGGAAAAGTAGTCCTTTTTACACAGAGATTACACCATAGGGCCATTACAAAGTCCCCTCTTTAGAACCTAACAACTGATGTGACATATAACATGCACATTGATAGCACTATAGAAACAATAACAATGGTACTGACATGGCAATACTAATCATTTACTGTCTCTGTTATATAGTGGCTGATCTCATCCTCTGCTCAGTGGGTAAAAAGCTCCCTGACCTCATTGTTTTCCTAATTTACAGACATTTTCAGTCGCTAAACTTCTTTTTTGAGTTAGCTGCTAACTGCAATCAGCTGCTTTTTAAATCTCCCATGGCGGGTCACATGTATAACACACCGTCAAAATGTCACACCCGTGTTGCTGTTGCGTTTATACAGACATCGTTTCAGCACTGGTATTACCTTTGATGCCGGCCTAAAGGCGAGACAACTCTGTCCCCCATTCTGCAATTGTACCTTTTACACAACACAGCCATGAGGACTAAGGGCATGAATTTCCTGCCTTGAAGAGGCAGTTTAAAAGGGAGCAGGACATGGACACTTTGACTAAAACAGAAGAAGGCAAAGCTGCAGTGTCATAGTCTGATCAACCATGTGCCATTTTTGTCATATTGCAGCTTTTTCCTCACATATCTGGCATTTCCGTTTAGATTTTTTACATGTGCCTGAAATGCACAGAAAATGTGATCCTGTAATGTGATAAGCTGAATGTCCTCTAGGATAATGCAGACTTCTAAGTTGATACTTTATTCGCATTGTGTTAGAGTGTCCTTAGTAACACAGAGTATACGTGACTGTGAAGGGCTTGGTGTAAAGCATTATGAAATAGGTTTGCCCTTCATGTGATAATTAAGGCTCATGTGAAGTCATTTAAATAAATGTTAAAGTAACACTCCAACCTGAGCAGTGACAGCCTATGAAAAAGGTTCAAATGCCTGCGGTGTGAGCACAGCTAGCTCTATTCTCACAAAGGCTAATGCTAGCTGAGTTTAAGCCAGCTTTTTTATGGCTCAGCGCTAAAGAGGAAGCTCCCGGGCATTTTGTCTCCATCCTGCCATCCTCTCATCAGCAGTAAAAGCCCTCCATTTACAGTGCTGAGAGGGAATGCAGTGTGCCACAGGGCAGCGGTTACACAGACAGATTACCTGCAAATCCCACCCGGGAGGAATGGAGAGCAGCCACATCAGCAGACTGCACCCCCCCACACATACATACACACACACACACACACCCCTCGGAGTAAGACTATAACCACACCAGGCCACATAGGGCCAAGCCACTTCATTCCTGATGCAGGAGGGAAGAGGGTGGTGGTGCTGCTGTCTGACTGGCTAATGTGAAATGTGAGTGGGCTACCAGGGGAGCAGAGAGTCCCCATAAGGTTGGAGGTGATGGAAAGTCATAATAACGACTGAATCAAATGACAAAGGTTGTAATGTTAGGGCTGGAACATCTGCATGCTGCAAACTGGGTGTGAGAGACACAACAATCTGATATAACACATGGGCTCTTCTTACTGAACTCAGAGAGGAAGTTATTGTGTCTGTTTTAGCACCTGTGTGGTCTTGTGATGTTACAAACTAAATTTCCATCAGACAACTTGTTAAAGCTGCACTATGTTTTTATATTACAAATAGATGTAATGACACGTAATGTTAAGGGTGTTGCTTGTGGTGATAAACTCACAAAGAAGTATCACCATCTCTACTGTTTCCTTCAGTTTGATTGACCATTTTAGTCAACACATTCTCAGCCCGACCTTCTCACATATTGATGTTTAGTCATGGACTTTCCACATTGAGATATGTATGCAAGGTACCCTGGGTGCGTTGGTTGTTGATGTTGTGGGATGCCGCGTCAAATTCAGCCTGTTACATGCCTTGTATGTCCCCAAAATACACTTGTTTTCACAGGAAATTTAAAGTTTGCATACAGTATCTTTAAAAAAATGCACTACATTGGTACAACACTTGAAATTGACATTTTTTTCCTTTAACAACCAACGCACATGATTAAGTTTTGCCAACACACACGGTTGGGTTTAGGCAACAAAAGCATGTGGTTGGGTTCAAGAGAAAAGAACAGGGTTTGGCTTTACAATCACACAGGAAGTGAACACAGGCCTCCCGGTTGAAAGTTGGTGGTTGCTGGACCCCTCCTGCCTGCCCTAGTCGGACTTCTCACCCCTTTACTCTGGACACTTTGGATACGTTGCCAGGCTATCACAGGGCTGACACATAGAGACAGACAACCAGTCACACTCACATTCACACCTATGGAAAATTTAGAGTCAGAGATTGTGGGAGGAAGCTGGAGCACCCACAGAAAACCCACGCTGACATGGGGACAACATGCAAACTCCACACAGAACCAGAATCCCTCTTGCTTTGAGGCAACAATGCTAACCACTCATACGTGCTATATCGTAGGCAACTGGACTTGCTTGCGTTTCTTGAAGACGTTACACCTCTCATCCAAGAGGCTTCTTCAGTTCTAAATGACTGGTACGGAGCCACAGGCTTTAAACTGTGTGTGGGTGTGAACCCTTACCCTTACCGTCGACCAGAGTTGGGCCGTCAGTGAGCGTCTGTCGCCCTACTTTTTGCGGTGTGTCCCACACCGTCGGCACTTCGGCGGCTTTTCGGCAGATTGAGCATGTTGAATCGGCGGCGGAGCTTGTCGGTGAGAGAGATCACTCTGACTGGCTGTTCAGGTTTTATTTCCTCACCCCTATAGCAAGTGAATCTCCCTGAAGTGAAACCGGGGCTAACTGGTGCTTCCTCCTCAGGCTCCACTTCACTCAGCTGCCTGACAGACCCGCTGCTTCTTCCCTCTTTAACCTGAATAACAAACTGGAGCTAGCTGGGAGCAGCTAGCAGAGCCTTAGCCGCAGCATGACCGGAGGGAAGCACAGCCAGTTAGCCTCCGCTAGTCTCTGAGGGGAACTGCCCATTGGTCCGACAGCCCATTGGTCTGACATCCCATTGTTCCGACCATATTAAACCCATTGTTCCGAAGTCCGTTCCGAAATCATCATGATGCCCTGTGGTTAAGGTCTGGTTAGGTTTAGGCACAAAACCACTTGGTTAGGGTCAGGAAAAGATCATGGTGTGGGTTAAAATGAAAAAGAAAGCCTGCTTCACCTCAAGCCTTTCCCAGCTGACCCAGAGCCGGTCGCGGCACACCATCAAGGCAGAAATACACCCGCCGGGAGCCATTCAGCACCACGGACCTTTGGACTAATGGGATGTTGGACCAATGGGCTGTCGGACCAATGACATGGACCCGTCTCTGAGCTAGCCCCGGCTCTCCGTTTTAATCCAACCGGAGAGCCGGGGCTAGCTGGGAGCAGCTAGCGGAGCGTTAGCCGTAGCATGACCGGAGAGAAGCACAGCCAGTTAGCCTCCGCTAGCTGGAAGCAGCTAGCAGAGCGTTAGCTGCAGCATGACGGAGGGATGCACAGCCAGTTAGCCTCCGCTAGTCTCTGAGCTCTCCGTTTGGATCCAACTGGAGCAATGAGCCCTGGTTTGTTATTCATATTAAAGTGGGAAGAAGCAAAGGGTTTATCAGGCAGCTGAGTGAAGTGGAGCCTGCGGAGGAAACACCGGGACCGTCTGGATGTAATAGTCCGTGGAGGTGCTGCGGTGCTCAGCTGCACAGATAGGAAACCCCTCGGCTGACAGGATGTACCACTCTCTCACTCCGCTCTCTCTCACGCAGGCACAGAACGTACGTGCTACTTGGCCATCGGATGTAGTCTGTGTAGTGTGTTCAAATGCAACTGACACACGGCGACGTGACGCGACGTGACGTAGATGACGCAACAGTTGGCTTTCGTCGCCGCTATTTCTTTGATGTCGGGTTGGTGTGTCCGCACCTTTAAGGTCACAATGTGAGTCGTTGACCTATCTGGCCATCATGTGTGTCGTTGGGGTCAGGTGGGACCAGGTGTGAAGTCTTTTGGGAAGGGATCCCAAGAGTGCGTTGTAGGTGGGTGATAAGTCGTCCGCCTCCTCTGTTTAACGATGGTCATTCCAGTTTGACGCAGATGGCTTCTTTCATGCCTCTTTCAAACCATCTTTCCTCCCTGGCCAAGATATGCACATTGCTGTCCTCTAAGGAGTGTCCCTTCTCCTGTAGATGTAAGTGGACAGCCGAGTCTTGACCCGAGGAGCTGGCTCTCCTGTGCTGTGCCATGCAGTTGTGGAATGGTTGTTTTGTCTCCCCAATGTAGAAATCTGTGCATTCATGGCTGCACTGAACTGCATACACTACATTACTCTGCTTATGTCTGGGTGTTTTGTCCTTAGGGTGGACAAGTTTCTGTCTCAGTGTGTTACTGGGTTTAACGTGCACAGGGATGTGGTGTTTGTTGAAAGTCCTCCTGAGTTTTTCAGACACTCCTGCGACATAAAGAATGAAGATGTTTCGTGTCTCGTCCTGTCTGCTCTGGGTCTTTTTGAGGTTTTTGCAAAGGCCCAGTTGGGGTAGGCAGAAGATGACTGTGTGTAGGTTTTCTGTACACCTCAATGTGTAGATTTCTGTCCTCTTCAATGTGCACTGCACAGTCTTATAAGGTAGACTGTCTCCTCTGACATCCTCCCGTGTGAATTTGATGGTGGGGTCCACTGCATTAATGTGTTCCGTGAGGGTTTCCACTTCCTTAGTTTTGATATGAACCCAGTTGTCATCCACATATCTGAACCAGTGGCTAGGAGCCTGCAACTTCATACCAGTCATTTAGAACTGAAGAGGCTTCTTCGATGAGAGGCGAAACGTCTTCAAGAAATGCAAGCAAGTCCAGTTGCCTTCGATATAGCACTTAGATTACCATGACCAGGATGTCTGATAATCTTCACCGACAAAATGCTAACCACTGCACCACCGTGCCGCCAGCAGTTCCAGCAGCTTACCATTATATGATCAGGCCATAATTATAATTCATTCATCTACTCAGAGGGAGAAATTCAAAGAATATGCCTCAGTCTGGATCACCATCATCCTGCAAATGCATCCTAAAATATCCAGAATATCCCCAAAATATCACTAGCCTTTTTCTTTTCTTTTTTTTTTTTTTTTTTGGTTTACACAAGAAAAGTTTATTTGTAACCTGAAAATATCTTGCAAAAAACAGAAAAACATCTTGGTATAACAAGAAACTTTCTCACATTATTACCTGATACTGATTTTTATTTGCTGCAGCAACACACCTCTGTATTTAGCAATAAAAGCGGGTGGCACAAATCTGATGCCAAGTGGGGCTGATTGCAAAATCAATTTGACTGGTTATTTGCCCAGTATTGTTGTTCTCATTTGTTCGTGGCTGTTTTCACAAACAACTTTGAGCTACTGTAAGGTACGTCCTCACCATGTCTCTTTTACTAAACCTAACCACAGTAACTTTTATTGTCCAAACCTAACCTCTATAACTTTACGTTAATTACGTAACTGTATGTTAAAGACGTGACGTAATTTGTGGGGTGCTAATTTGTAGGATATCATATGGACTATGACAATACATTGTTTGTTCATGTTGGCAGAAGTAAGTATTTCTCTTACAGGTATGTTCACTCTGAACAATGTAGATTATCTTCTACAGCAAGTTTGAAAGTCTGCCTTTTTAAGAAAAAACAAACATCTGGTAGAAATAATAAGATATAACTTGGTGTGGTTCTCCAGGAAAAAAAGGCTAACTGCTAGCCTGAAGACAGTTTATTTGTATCCTTTGTGTTTTATTGGTAGGGGCTTGTCCCTGGTCAAGACCTGTGCCTGTAAGTCTGTGAGGCATCTTTCTGAGAGGATTACCAAAACATGAAAGAAACAGGACAGCAAGATGAAATTGGGCTTGCTCAGCAGAGCAAATGTAGCTACCCAAACTGACAGTGCATACAGACGAGGAACGAAGCAGTGTGACAGCAAGTTGAGGAGAACAGGTATATTTAAAATGTGTCACAAACCGTATGGAAAATGTGAAATAGTGAATTATGTCAAAATATAAATCTGGATAGTTATCTAGTTTTGCATCTGTGAAAAGTAGTTTTTGTCCCACCAGTTTTTAAAAACTTAAAAAAGACACTTTGTTCTGCTGATATACTGTAGTCTGCCAGATACTGTCATCTACCAGCCACAGAGAGCAGTTTTCAGAGATATATAAAATTGAGAAGCCTGCTAATGTTACCTGAATGATGTGCACATTGCAAATTAAAAAAAACAAGGACTGACTAAGGTTTAGATTTGTTAGCCATTGAGCAAATTGTGGTATTTTCAACCTGCAACTAGATCCAAATCTGCACTAACTGTCAAAGCCTGTTTACACAAACAGATATTATTACTGACATGTCATTACTATGCTGTTTTGGGTCAGTGGAGCACCTACTTCTAGGCATGAATCCTAAAGTTTAGCCTTTTATCATGCTAAACCCTCTGTGCCGGCAAGCTCCGGGCCATGGGTGGAGGAATTATGTTTTCAGGTTGTCTGTTCTTCCTATTGTTGTTGTCTACCTGTTGTTCCTATTGTCCTATTTTTCCCATATGCTAACTATGAAAATATTTCACATAAATAGGATATAATGATATAGTGATGATATTTTATATCTGAAGGTCAAAAGTCAACTTCACTGTGACATCTGTTCTCAAAAAACATGTTTCTTGCCATTATTCAACATCATATCTCAGGAAGAGAAGGGGAAACATTTGGTCAGATACTGAATCTGTGACACTCATCTTGGGTGTCCACCTTGAAACAGTGCTGATTGTGTAGATCTTCTGTGCTGTTGGGGGGAAGATGTGTGTGAAGCACCCATGTTTTCACAGACATGGATGTAAACTGTAACTGCAACTTGATGGATTTGCTGAGGCGTTGTTTGATATTCAAACCACCACAAACAAATGAACTAAGCTCCATAAATAACACATTTGAGTCTGTGGTTGCTTAGACTTCAAGGAAACTGTAAAAAACATGGGACAAACCTTTCTACAAAAAATCAGACAATAAAATCACATTAGTCCAGACAATGTTTGTATCATGTGCAGTGACCTGCTCTGTTCAGACATAGTTTGTGTGGGTTGAGGGGAAAATGGTGATCAGATGGCCATTTGCTGTTACATAATCATAATGAAACATAAAACATAACCTTAAACATGATACATACTGTATAAATTCACTTCTTTCAACATAAATTGTTATTCTTAATAAAATGCATTATATAAAGTCAGATTCAGCAGAGACATTTATAACTTTAAATCTTTGTGCTACAAGAGTTTTGGAAGGTACAACAGCAGTTTCACTCTCTTGGGTAGAGTTCAGCTCAGTAACTACTCTAAGTAGGTGATGTAGTGGTTGTGAGCTGTTATTGCTCGACAGGGACAACTAACAGGAGGATCTGCAAGGTTCTGTTGAAGGAATCTGGGGACACAGAAAATCACACAATGACGTCATCTCTCATGTCATATATAAGGTAAAACAAATAATAAATAGGGCTAATTTAAACCACAATTAACCATCTGGTTTCTTTAACTTTCACTCAGGAGTAACAATCAGCCTATTTTATAGGCCTCTGCTCGGAAATTGCATACCCATAATGAAATGAGTATATCTCTGCAACCACAAGGTCTATCTGAATACTTCTGGTGTCATGGTAAAGGGAACACTTGTGAGATTTGTTAAGATGTGTAAATATCAGTATATGTGTTATATGTGAAGAGTAAATGAAGATGGCACACAGCACAAATGAAACATTTTGAGGTTTGCCTAAACAAAAAAGCATTTTCAGGATGAGTATCCCTTTGGAATGATGCAGCTGCAGCTCTAAACCTCTATCACATCATAGTACAATATGTGAACATTAACTCTGCAAAGGTTGATTCTGATAAAGTGAAGCAGAACAATATTAGAGAGGTTTTAGTACAGACAATTCAGGCGAGCTGTCCAAAATTGCACCATGTTTGCATGTGATTTTTGTCATGTACAATCCTATATCTTTCATTATTGGTTTCTGTAAATCCCTAATGATGTTTAGGATATACACATACAACTGTCCGTTTCATTTTTTTTCCTTTTTCCCACTCCAAACTGACCAATACACACCTGCTACATGTGAAACAGATTTTTTCTTCTGTGCTTTGGAGGCTCGTATCTCTGCGACGGATTGGTCGATTTGAGTGACTGATAGCTCGTTTGATTTGTTAGAGCCAATAGAATGACGCTATACCCACCAAAACGAGATTGACAGCACTTTAAGCCAATCAGAGTCAGCAGAACGCCGTTGTGGGGGAGATGTCGGCTGCTGTGAGTGGTAATTTTATGCTTATCCCCGGAACCTGAAGCCTATCATGTTCACCTGGATTCATTTGAATGCAGGACAACATGTCGGTCTACCGGAATGTACAGTGATTTAACGGCAGAATGAGCTTTTCACGGCAAAAACAACAAAGGTAAGAGAAATTTTACAACTATAGCTTGGCAAAACGATTTCTGTTGTTGTCGTTCTTTGGCCTCTATCTCTCTGATGCTTTGGTGTAGAGTGCTTTGGCACATATGTGTGGAAACAGCGGGGTCTCTGCTTTCATTTGAGATGAATGGCTGTGTTTTGCATAACGTGGCGTCAAGTTAGAGCCTGAAATATACCGAGTGGGTCGGGATATCGGTGCTGTATGGAGTTTGATTTGTTGTTATTTATTTAGTTGTTGTTTGAGCTGTGTTTGGGGCATGTAAAAAAAAAGCCTTGTAGCCCAGGTTCTGCTGTTTAATTTGATGTGCAACATCACTATATTCTTCGTGATCAGTGCATTGTTTCACACTGTGCTTGCAAAGTCGCTCTCAAAGTCCCCCAGTTGGGGGGACTTTGAGAGCGACTGGTTAATCACTATCAACTGTTATGAAATTTTATCAGCCATATCACCCAGTTTTAATGTAAACTCAAGATAACCCTGATGGAATCATCAGAAGATGTTTTTTTCAGACATAACAACCACTGTAGCCTATTTAGTTGTGTGGCACTGTCCATGATGAGTAAACTGACTTTTATGTGAGAATGAGTGAAGTATTCCTTTAAATCTGGTCTACATGACAATAAAAGTTCAGCATGACCTGATATACCAAAAATGATCCATCTTTTTTGGTCATATGTGTTGAATGTGACATTCCACTGTATCAGCAGCTACTTATTACCTACCTAAAGCCCTCTGAAGCCACTTTGGTCTGCGGTTAAAGTAAATGAAGATATAGTAGGCAGGGATGCCAGTGAGGGAAATGGCAAATCCAATCCCTGTGTTGATGGGATCCGAGTACAGAGAAAGGAAGACCATGAAGAAACAAGTGAAGCAGAACACCACTGGGATGAAAAGCGGGACCTGTGAACAAGTCATGAGTGACATCTGTTATTACTATCCATATACTGTACAGATACAAAGCAGATACAAAGATATGCACTAATATTTACGCAAAGACAAGTTTTTGTGAAACATGAACAATAGCTATAAGAACGAAATGAGTTACTGTGGAATTAGGGCTGGGCGACATGCCTTAAAAATAATATTGTAAAATGTTTAGGCTATATCGCTATACACAATGTATGTCATGATATTTTTAAATCTTTAATGTACTATCGACTAATACTAAATTATTTAGTGAACTACCATTACAGTAAAGTTGATAAAGCAGCTACTGCCATAATAAAGTTAAAAAAAAGTATTGTTATAATTTAATAAATCAAAGCGTAACCACTGGTGCTTTTATTTTTAAGCATGCAGCTCAGGCAGAAAGTGTTGATGTTGTTGCTGTGAACTTGAAGCTTCTGGTCAACAGTTAGATGTTAGCAGTTAGCAGAAAGTTAAACTATTGCCATTGCGTCTATAAACGTAAGGATTTATTCACCGTGGGCTGGAAACACAGAAACAGCTCTCCACTTAAATATTAATTGTATTTGCAAGTCACACTGGTGCTCCATGGTCACAGAATGTGACTAAATGGTTGTGGTGTGGAGCCCTGCGGATACAAAGACACACGTTTCCTCTGCTCACACTGTTGTTAATCTCAATAAGTTTAACTGTTACTGTGGCGTTGTTACAGGTAAGGATTTAGTCAACCTGAGCTGTAAAAAAAACCTAAAAGCTCTCCAGCCCATACATCAATAATATTTGCAAGCCACAGTAGTGCTCTGTGGCTGCAAAACGCAACTAATTATAATAGCAGTCTGGAGCCCTGCAGATACAAAAACACACTCAGGGGAAAAATATCTGGATGGGCGGAGGTGTGTGACGCATCATGTTTGTGAATCTTTTCTTATGTGCGTGAGCCACAGGAGAGAGCGAGAGAACTGAAACGCCAAAGTGAGTGTCATGCAGATGGCTTAAAGAATGATGTAACCATTTCTACTTGATGTCAGTGATATAGTTATATTTTACGTCACACAAGGAACAAGCCGTGGTGTATCGCCCACCCTTATGTGCAATACAATGACAGTGCAACCTAATTGGCATAAAAAATTAGCATTTTAAGTATCTATGTCAAAACTTTATGATTCTTTACGTTTCAACAATGCTGTGGTTAACATGTGGTTAGTTTTAGGAACAAACACCACTTGATTATAGTTTGGAAAAGATCATGTTTTTGCTTAAAATACTTTGGTATTGGTGGCACTATCCCAGCTGAAAACGCAGCCATGTCCTTTATGGCACTATCCCCGGTGAAGAAAAAGCAACGAGTTGCTAAAAAAACCAGGACAAGTCATCAAAACAACTAGTTTTATTTTCTGTTGGTCTTGAACTGTTGTCTAAAGCTTGTCAGGCTTCTAACCCCTGTCATGCAATCCACCATCCCCTCCACCTCCAGATGAAAAAGTCAGCTCATATACTACATCACTATAGAAACGTTGATATCATACATAAGAAACATGCAGATGTAGCGTATTTGTGGTTTGCAAAAACGTACAATCCCAACATTTTCTTCTGATGACCAGGCTGGATGGTGAGTGACTTGTATTTCAGTGTAGCAAAGATTCAGACAGGATTCAGAACAACTACAGTTGTGTACAGGTGTGTAAGCACTGACCTTAAAGGGGCGGGGAAGATCAGGTTTTGTGTAGCGGAGGTAGATTAAACCCAGCACCACCACACCGATGAACAGCCACCGCAGGAAGCTCATGAAGTTCAACAGGCTGTAGATGTCTCCAACAAACAGCTGCAGTATGGTCATAGGGTACTGCACACAAACACACACACACACACACAAGAAGTTAAAAACAATTTGTAGCTAATGATAGTTGCAGTGGTTTGTGTTACCAGTCTTATTTCTTGTGCTTATTTTTACCACAGCTAAAGTAAAAATTATCATGTGACTGCCAGGCAGGTGTCCATTAAAACCTATTATTAGGACACCTAAAGCACAAATCAATTGTTTAACCATATGTCAGCATGTAACGTACCGTACATGTAGGTAACCATAGCAACAATAATATGCTTCACGATAGATTACCAGCAGATGATAATTAACATGTAAAGTGGTGTCATTAGTTTCAAGATCAGTATTGATGTTGTTGTTATAGATTTTTGCTCAATGTGAATTGCTGTTGTTGTTGTTGTTGTTATATCCAATGGGAACATCAGTGATATTTAGTGTTGTAATGAACAGTTATTGATTGTTGTCATTATTGAACATATTGCAGTAAACTGACCAGTATGAGGACAGCAGCCAGTGGAGTGTGTCTGCGAACGTGGACCATAGACAAAACCTCAGGGAGCTGTCCTTCACGGGATGCCACATAGAACATTCTGGTGAACAGACACACACACCCACACACACATATGTACACATAGAGAAATCTGAACAAGATTGACAATAAGAATTTAGTTAATATTAACTTTTTTCATTGATGATGTGACTAAAACAAGCCCATTTGAATCTTTGATAACCCCACCTTGACATTATGAGATTATTTACTGTATCAGCAGAATTGCAATCAAAGATGTGATGACCCGAATTTAAACTGGGAACTTGGATATAAGATAGGGCTGTCAGAAGGTCTGTGCTCTGTTTGCTAATTTTCATTAAAACTATCCCATGTACGAAGGTTCAAAGACTAACAGAGAGATTCAGGAAACTGCCTGCCATGAGGGTACAAACTCCAAGAGATCCAAGCAGAGTGCAAAATTGACTTGTGCAACTTGCTCTAATCACTATACACACTGCAAATTCTAGCAGTAGTAGTAATAGTGATTGCTGCTGAGGCTACTGTCAAAGAAACTCAACACTTGCTGTACAGATATCTTACAATCACAGCCTTCCCATGGCTCATATGGCATAGCTAATCCCTCCATTTCCTGGCAGGCTTTTAAAATGAAAGATCAGCAGGAAGTGTTAATTTTTATTGGAATGTGCTTAACAGCTTTCAGAAAAAATGCTCAAGTAAAAGTGACTTGAAATATCTAATGAATGAAAACAGGTTTTCCTCAGTCACAGTAAAGTTAGAAGGTGTAACTCTGCTGTTGTACTGATGGACTTAATGCTGTCTTAGTACTGTGGGAAAGTACATTTCTGCCCTTCACTGATTTTTTTTCACTGATGGTGAATAGTCTTTACTGGTGACTCACCTTTATTTGGTCCTTTAGGCCACATGCACAACTATTATTTGAGACTCAGTCATTAATTGAATATTAATTAAATTAATATTTGAGAATTTACAATCAATACCATAAACTGTCATTATTCTTTCTATAGCTCTCCACAACTCAACCAATCACAGTGCTATATACCACTGAATATTGAATATGAAGTATGTTGTCATTGGGGCAGCTCACCCCAGAATGTACTGTAGTGCTAATTATCAGTCTAGATTGTTTTGGTGTGAGTTGGAGGTATCAGCCCTAGATGTGTCTGCCTTTAAAAAAAATGGAACAGGGTGGCACTCAGCTTATGTTGCTCAAAGCACCCAAATAGAAATAAAAAAAACTTCAAAAACTCAACAGCAATGTCTTTTTCCAGAAATCACGACAATCCCACAGATCTTGTTGTGAGCAGTTTCATGTAGGCACACTTTTCTTTCTACCGAACTGCATCCACTAACCATATCACCGTACAGAACAAAGTGTGCATCTACTCATGGACAACAGGTTAGTGCTTCTGACAGTGTGTGATGTAAACATTAATTGCATCCTCCTCAGCTGAGCTGTAATGTTAGCTAGCTCAGTGGTGCTAGGTGAGCTAGCAGTAGATGTATGCTTCCTTCTGCACAATGATATAGTTGGTGGGTGTAGTTTGGTAGAGAGAAAATAGTTCTGACATGAAACTGCTCATAACAAGGTCTGTGGATTATCTTCAGTAATCTGGTCATGATTTCTGGAAAGAGACATTGATGCTGAGTTTTTCAAATGTAATTTTTTTTCACACTTTGTGCACCACAAGCAGAGTAGCATCTAGTTCCATTATATTGGAAGGCAGACATCTCTACGGGTGATACCTCCAACACTGAGCAACTTACACCAAAACAATGTAGACTGATAAATAGCACTACAGGGAAGAGGAACACTACCGTATTTTTGTTGTGGGGGTGAACTCTCAAAGAGGAAGCATCTGTACCTTGATAAGGCAAAGAGACAGCCATTCATGGAGCCGTAGCAGGACAAGGCCACAAACACTGGTACTGCTATCGAGAAGTTCCCCATCAGCTTCTCTGCAAATGTCTATGACGAGTAGAATCAGAGGGAGACACGGACAGGAAGTAGAGTGAGCAAGAGTATTGGACCGGCATGCTGTACATCAGCAGTGTATCTACTCACAAAACCATGAGAAGATACAATATTCACTTATTTCATGTCATGATTTATAACATTATTCTTATCATTCTTATTATCTTCTTTCCTATGGGTATCAACAAAGTTGGCCTGGAAACAAAAATTCTGTCCTGGCAGTTTTCCTTTGGAACGGCTCACTGCTACACCTTGTCCATCTTATTTGTAGCCTTTTCATTTCAATTGCTTTGCTCTTTCTGCCTGGATTTCATTTATTTCCCACTTCGCATCCTTTTCTTGATCTCAAACATTACATGACGGCTTGAACACTTGAAGAATGGGGTTGGGTGACGATGGCTGGTACCACTGCACCTACCCAGAGACCGCTGATAAACTGAGACGGCCCACTTTAGATTAATTGAGGCGGTGGAGAGATGACCATGCCCACTTAGGAGACAGGAAGTGTTTACCATTTTGTACCACTAGCCCAATTTGTAATGCAGTATCTTTCAGATAGAGTGCCGAAGTCACGCCCCTTCCGGTGAAGCTCATGGGACCTTAGATCGGAAAAAATATGAATGGCAGTGAATGAGGAGAGAAATATTATCTTTTGGTCCCGTTTGAGTTGTGACATGAAATCCAAATATGTCGTTAATGAATTTAAAACATAAATTTTAAGGTCAAGAAAGTCATACTTTGTGGTAAAACTGTTGAGATATAAGCTTTTGAAAAAAACGTAATTAGAAAAACTACACAGGAGGTGGTCGCGTATGTGATGTCATAGCTTTCGCTCGCTTCCTGCAGCTTGGAGTGACTGCAACCTGGCACAAAACACACACACATCTTCAATCATATATCGATTAATCATCAAACAGTGGAATTTCAGCGGGGAGGCCAAGCTGCAGGAAGCGAGCGAAAGCTATGACATCACATACGCGACCTCCTCCTGTGTACTCTTGAGTCTTTCTAATTAAAAGGCTTATATCTCAACAGTTTTACCACAAAGTATGACTTTCTTGACCTTAAAATTTATGTTTTAAATTCATTAACAACATGTTTAGATTTCATGTCGCAACTCAAACGGGAACAAAAGATAATATTCCTCTCCTCATTCACTGCCATTCATATTTTTTCCGATCTAAGGTCCCATGAGCTCTACCGGAAGGGGCGTGACTTCGTGACTTCAAGTGGGTTGCAGCAAGCAGGTCTCTTTTTTTCCCATTTTTCTTTCTTTTTTTCCACCATTGCAGGTGGTGGCCTGGCAGCAAACCTGGCATTTGCCAGAATTGCCCGTTAGCCAGTCTGAGCGTAGGTATCAAGATAGCTAGCTTATCTGTTGGGAAAATCTGACTTCATTAGTTTTTCACTTTTAGGCTTCCATTACCGAATAAAGAATCCGTCACTATATTAAATGAGTTCAATGCTTGGGAAATACACTTATCTGCTTTTTTTTTTCTTAGAGTGAGAGATAAAGTAGCTTGTTGCTAGTAGCAAGTTTGTAAAGAAATTAGGGATGTCATGATACCAAAAATTCAATAGTCGGTGCTGATACCAGTAAAATTACACGATTCTCGATACCAAAGTCGATTCCACGGTAAAAAAAAAAAAAATTCCAAAGATTCCATGTACTTAAACAAGAAATACTTTATTAAATATTTGCATATAAAATAACATTTCTATCAACAGATCGGAGTAGGAGGAAGGTTCCTGTAAAGTTGCCGGGCTCTGGATATAATGTAATTGTTGCGTGACCATTTTGACCGGGGCAACGTAGTGGCGTAGGGACGCTGTTAGCTGTTAGCTGATAGCGGTGTCTGTAATAACTCACTAAATTCACAAAGTGGCCCGTGAAAAAAATATTTTTTCCAGCGGATGTCTTAGTTACAACACGATTGAGCTAACTGGAGTAGTTTCATGTCGTATCCGACAAC
>NC_065509.1:4393405-4420894 GCF_006386435.1 Epinephelus moara | reverse complement strand
GCGGAGATGAAATTCCGCCTTCAGTGGCGACTTCCGTATGTGGGCAGACATTCTATGGCACTGGGCCGACCCAAAGCCGACGTAACAGAGACATTTGATGAGCTGGGACAAAAGAGTATTAAATTTAAAGATATCCGCCCATGCGGCCGACGCTTTTCAGACGTTATAAATTCAGGGCCGATGTGTAGTCCTCAGGCCGACGTCGGCCAGATGTATGTGTGCTATCTGGGTATGAACGAGCTAACTCTCGTCTGCTGAGTTTTAAAAATGCCGGTTATTTTGTTACTTTCTGTTGACGTCACATTCCGCCTTGAGTATATCCAATCAGCACCAAGTAAACCCCAAGCCCCAGCCAGGAGTTTTTCGGGGCCGTTCTGAATACCTACTCCGAGGCAGGGACTTGTTTAGCCCCTGTAAAAGTTCCGGAACTCTGTCCTTCGGGGGTGGTTCCTGCGGTGGAGACACGCACCAATGGCCCCGGCCCCGTAAAATTACCCCGAAGTTCCTGCAGTGGAAACGGGCCTTAAAGTGCAACACACACCGCTGCCGTACGCCGCGCGTCAAAACGCCCGCCTCCATTATATTCTATGAACCAACCCACACTGGCGCCGGCCGACGTGCCGCGCCGCTCTGCTTCAGCTCACTGCTCATGGCGGCGCTGCGAGAAAAGCCTTTTATGTACGTCCTGGCCGCTGTAGTATCAACTCCGGTTGTTTCAAATTTTTAATAAGACGACTTTGATAAGAAACTCACCCGTGAAATCCAAATTGTTGTTGCCTCAAAGTTTTTCCTCTTCTTCTTCCGTTACTAGCAGTTGGCAACCGTTGGCAACTAGTGTAGGTACAGCCACCTAGCGGGCTGGGGTGGGAAATACACGTCGACGGTGCCGCTGCGCGCCGCTGCCAGTGTGTGTTGGGGGGCGGCACTTGACGGCCACAGCGCCGCGCCGGCGGCGGTGTGTGTTGCACTTGAGTCTTGGTGGTCAAAGGTCAAGGCCACTGTGACCTTGTCTGTCTCATTCTTGTGAACATAATATCTCAAGTACGCCTTGAGTGAATTTCTTTAAATTTGGCACAAAGGTTGACTTGGACTTGAGGATAAACTGATTGGATTTTGGTGATCAAGCATCTAAAATTAAGGTTGCTGTGACCATGGGTGCAGATCCCGGGGGGGACGGGGGGGGACATGTCCCCCCCAACTTCTGAAAAACACAAATTGTCCCCCCCAATTCTAAATAACCTAAATGATTGAAATTGAACAAATGTATACAGTAGTCCCATATACTAGGAAAAAAAGGGAAGATGATGAGGAGAATTGGGAATCTGTGAGAGGCGAGAGATGAGAACGTGAGTGGACATAACATGCCTGAGACCCTAAAACAAGAAGTAGCATTAACTAACAGCGAAGCAGTGAAAAGGAGGGGGATGGCTGGCTCCATGTACTATTGGCTGTTTAAAAGAAATAAACAGTAAAGGTAAGCATATGATTCTCTGTGTAGTGCTTTTTGAATGACTTGGTGATGGTGATGAGCGTCTATGAAATCATGAAATATGCTGGCAATCTCAAGTGTTCTGTGGGCATGATTTGCACGCGTGCAATTAAAAAAAAAAAAAAAAAATCACAACTGATTGCGTCCCCCCCAAACCTGTCATCAGATCTGCACCCATAGCTGTGACGTTGCATCCATCTCATTCCAGTGTGTGTGATATCTCAAGAACAACTTGAGGGAATTTCTTCAAATTTGGCACAAATGTTCACTTGGACTCAACAATGAACTGATTGGATTTCAGTTGTTCAAAGGTCTCATTCTGGGGACACAATATCTCAAGAACACCTTAAGAGAATTGACACAAATATCCACTTGGACTGAAGAATAAGCTGATTAGAATTTAGTGGTCGAAAGATCAAGGTCAGTGTGACCTCACAAAATTTGGCCAGAACTCAAGAATTCATTTATTAATTATGACAAAACTTTACACAATTGTCTAATAGGATAAAATAATGTAGTGATGACATTTTATAGCCAAAGGGTCAAAGGTCAACTTCACTGTGACATCATAATGTTCTGCATGAAACACTTTCCTGTCATTACTTAACGTCATATCTCATTAACAGAAGACTAAAAGGAGGTCTAGTCTCCCTCCACAATGTAGATCAAGAGGCTACTGCCTGAGAAATTTGCATTCGCTAAATAAATAACAGAAGGGGAAATATTATGACATACTTAATGACACTAATAGTACTCTTATCTTGGGTGTCCACCTTGAAACTGTGCTGGTTATATAGATATTCTGTGCTGTCAGGGGTAAGATGTGTGTGAAGCATTCATGGTTTTACAGACATGGATGTAAACTGAAACTGCAACCTGACTGGTACGTGGAGGCATACAACCACGGGATGGTAATTGTAGTTAATCTATAGACAGAGCTGTTAGCTAGCTGTTTCTCTCCTCTTCCAGTCCTCCCTGTCCTAACTCCAGCTTTGCACTGAACACAAAGACACTTTTGGGAAGACAGCAAACAAGTGTATTTCCCAAAATGTAAGGTTCTTCTTTAAAAAGGGCACCAAGGTTCTGCTGTGAATTTGTCAGTCTTCAACTTTTAGCTTATTGAATTACGGTTTGTCTTATTTTATTAACTGGAGCTGGTTAGATTAAATTGGAGTTGTTGACAGGGCTGCTGGCAGTAATTGTCATAAATGGGTCATGCAGAAGTGGGAGCAAAAGCTGCTTATTATTCATGAAGCCATTCACCGCTTATTAATCACAGTCCATGCTTGTATGGACAAGCACTGGCTGTAAGGGAAAAAAAATCTGCATTTATCTTGGACATGTGTATTTGGGTTTTATACAATGGACACCAAAATGATGTTGTCACATAGGATCATTTCTAAGCAACCACTCTGTAATGATGCAATACTCTTTAGTATGTTTGACTTCTATTTAAAAAATGTAAATATTGCTAACAAAGCAGTAAGGCTTTGAGAGCAGTCGAGAAAATGGTCATAAAATTATCATGAACCAGTGTTTCATGCATTCCTACTGAAATAGGATTAGTCCTGAAAATATGTATTTTACAATGTGCAGCAAACACAAAGCTCACAATGTGTGTAGTAATGATTGGGGATTTATAAACTGAAAGAGGTCTCCAGCATGAGATTAGGAAAGGGATCATTTTTGTTTTGTTGTCGTGGTGAGTTTCCTTTTATAATGTGCCTTTTACCATGACCTGATTAGGACATTGTTAAAGGAAGTGGAACACATGGAAATGATCTGGATCATTGATGGAAAAGATGGAAGTGGTTAATATATTCCTATTACACATAGAGGTATTGTGTAGTGCAACCTGATACCATCAGAGCTCAACAGGCAGGCAGACTACTTTAGGGTCACTAGACTTTATTTGCATCACTTCCTTTGTAGCCACAAAAGAATAAAAACAAATAGATTTACTTTCATAGTGTTTTCTACGAACAGCACAGAAACTTCTGTCTAAAAATATTCTATAAATGCTGTGCTTTTTATACATATTTATCTGTTAACTTAAGTAAACTATGACATCAAGACAGCATGATATTGAATGGGTAAGACATGGAACAGTTATGGCAACAAAAGCCCTTTTTCCACCGCAGGAACTTTTCTCATTTACCCGGGATTTTGAAAAACCATGGCGCGTTTCCACTGAAATTACCTGGGGAAAAAACTTTCCCTCAACCCCAGACTTTCCCTGAAAAAAGTACCTAGTAGGAGGGTAGGACTTTTCAGATTACCCGGAATTCATGAGGGGCGGGGCTGTGTGCTGAAGAACGCGGATTGGTGGAACACACACTTGCAGCGTTCTGCACTTCCTGGCACGTGCAGCCACTGCAAACTTTATTTCAAGCTTCACTTCCTTTGTGTTTTGATTAAGGATGGGTACTGAAACCCGGTACTAAATTAGATATTAGATTAGAAATTATCAAAGACCGTAGTATTGATAAGCGCTAATATTTTCTTTTGTGCCAGCATTGAACTCCTCCACATACACATGCATACACACTCACACACACACACACACACACACACACACACACACACACACACACACACACACACACTATGGTGTCCACAGACTCTATTGTTGATCATTTGTGTTTAATTGTTTCTGGTTAATTCTATTGAAGTTACACCGAGGACAGTGATTGTTCTTAAGCGTGACAGTACATTTACTTAAGTATGGTCTTATAGTAGTACAATGTGTCAACATTGTGGTAGAACAGTCTTCAATATACCTCAAACTTATGTGCTGATGACCTTGAGAGACATACAAAATGACTTGTCTGTATGTATTTCTTTTTAAACTCTTCAACTCTCTCCACGAGTACACTTCACACTCTTACATTACGTGAACATACCTCTAATTTATAAGGTCTAAAATTACTAATAGTGCCTTGAGGCGAGCCTCCTCAAGACAAGTTCTAGACAAATTAAGTTTGAGATGTAAACTTTTGCCATCTGTCTGCGAGAAAGGAAGAACAGAGTGTAATTATTTCATCACATCACTGCCTCCTACGAACAGATAAATGCTCTTAACACCTTTCTTAAGGCTCTCCTATCACTCATTGCACACAGGGCAATAACACTAACTGCGTTAGAAAAGATCAGAGATCTCTTAGTGAATGAGTCTTCCCCAGCTATAGGCTTACAGTAGCACTGATAGCAGTCCTCAGTCTAATAGGCAATGGTGGCTGTTATTAGGGGATGTCCGTGATGTGATTAGCATTAACAGGGCCGGGCTGAAACAATCACATTAACAGCTGCTGGGAAGCCGAGCTGTCAGACACTTCACTAATAATTACATGTTAAGTGCAGGAAGGCAACCGCGGTGCTCACATTAGGAGTAAACCTCAGTAGCAGCAGAGAGGTGAGACCTCAACTAAATGCTTTCAAGTAGCACAAACTGCAGAAGAGCCAAGGCCAGCTCCTAATGTGAGGAACTGAAAATCAAAACTGTTGACAGATAGTTGGTGGTTAATTTTAGAACGTAAAAATGAATACCTGGAAAACAAGGGCGACACTAATTATTAAAAAAAAAAAAAAAAAAGTACAAATATTGTTTTTCCTGAGAGGCTTTTTGTTTTTGTTTGACCACTTGTAAGATGGGGAGTTAGGGGGGTCCTCCACCACAAAATTTTTAGTGGCAAACATGTAATTTCTACCATTCTGGTGATTTTTATGCATCAATTTGGGCCTTTTCTACATTACTGTATGTGTAAATGACTGTAATTTTGTCAAAAGTCCTCTACTTTTTATGGGGGAACATGTTTCCCCACCCCCGAAATGTACGCCTATGGCACCAATAAAAATCTCAGGGTGGAACACCAGAACCAAAGGCCAAAATTACATTTAAGGAACTAAGGCTAGAACTATATCAATATGGAGAGTTAAGGAATCGTATACTGATTTAGTTTTTATTATTTTATACGAGTGTACCAGTTACTTCTATGTGGGGGACATGCTCTTCATTACCCATATCTTGGGGGCTCTGGGGAATCTGAAGTCTATTGTTGCCATGGAGTCAGTCAGTTAGCTGTGAGACACAAATTGAGCCCCTTTTTTAAGCTGAAATTTGTTGACATTTTGATGAACTGTTGCCATTATAAGTATGCAGAATACGCTATCAGCAGCTCTTGTCTGCAGTGTACACATGGATGTACAGACAACTATCACTGGATTACTCTGATAATGAAGAAAGTTTTCGCCAGCAATATCTGGGCTTGTAGAAGTGCCTTTTTCTCTATGATTTCTTTTTTATTTATTGATGTTCACAATGGACATAGGAGACAGTGGTATCTTTGGAAAGTGTAAGTCACACTAAATATGAACATTGTGTGTTGTATTGAGCCAAACGACAGGCCAGACACTAATACCTAACTTCCTGTTATGTTTAGAACACCTGCATGAAGCTGTCCCTTTAACCTCACACTGTATTTTTACCTCACATCCCCCGCTCCATGTCGCCCCCTGAAGGTCAGCTAGATGCACCATATTCATGGGTGCTGCTATTTTGGGTTGCACTAAGATATGAAACATGACCTGACTAGTGCAGCACTTGGATTGACTACATCCTTATATCAAGGATGTAGTCAATCCAAAAAAAAGCAGACGCATTTCTTTCAAAGCTCACATCTGAAGGCATCATTGGACTGTGTTTTGAGCTTGCTCCCTGAGCAGGGCTTGCAAACACAGTTTTAAGTCTTTATAATGAGTGTGACAAGTGCAGCGTTATTCTATCTTATCTTTATTATAAAGATATCAAGACACTAGCCAAAACTAAGACAGTAAATCCCAGGTTGTAAATGTGTTATTTTGCTTATTGCAGTCATATGACTAGTGTGAGTATTAGGGTCCCATTTTAAAGAATCCATCCATCCATCCATCCATCCATCCATCCATCTTATTATCCAGGGCAGCAGGCTAAGCAAAGTACTCCAGACATCCCTCTCCCCAGCAACGCTTTCTGGCTCCACCCAGGCCCAGGCCAGGTGAGATATACAGTCTCATGCAAAAGTTTGGGCACCCCTGGTCAAAAGTTAGTTTACTGTGTATACTTAAGCAAGTAATAGATTACCTGATTTCCCAAAGGCAAAAAGTTGAAGATGAAACATTTTTTCAAGTTGCATGGTCTGCATGGTCACTACTTAGTAGCACCCCCCTTGACAGGTATCACAGCTTCTTAATATTTTTTGTAGCCAGCTAAGAGTTTTTCAGTTCTTGTTTTGGGTATTTTAACCCATTCTTCCTGCAAAAGGCTTCTAGTTCTGTGAGATTCTTGGGCTGTCTTGCATGCACTGCTCTTTTGAAGTCTATTCACAGATTTTTAATGATGTTTAGGTCGGGGGACTGTGAGGGAAATGGCAAAACCTTCAGCTTGCTCCTCTTGAGGTAATCCTTTGTGGATTCCTAGATGTGTTTAGGATCATTGTCCTGATGTAGAAATCATCCTCTCTTCATCTTCAGCTTTTGTACAGATGCTGTGATGTTTGCTTCCAGAATTTAACCTCTACTTTATCCAGATCTAACTTCATCAGTCCACAGGACTAGATGTTCCTTTGCAGTCTTCTGAAGCTGAATTTTGTGGTTAGGACAAAGGAAAGGTTTTCTTCTGATGACTCTTCCATGAAAGTCATATTTGTACAGGTGTCACTGCACAGTAACTGGGATTTTGATTTTGCCTTTCTAGCAATCCTACAAACAGCTCTCTCTTCCAGACCTAAGCTTGACCTCCACAGTTCCTGTTAACTGCCATTTCTTAATTACATTACGAACTGAGAATACAGCTACCTGAAAACACTTTGCTATCTTCTTATAGTCTTCTCCTGCTTTGTGGGCATCAGTTATTTTAGTTCTTAGAGTTCTAGGCAGCTGTTTAGAGGAGTCCATGGCAGCTGATTGTTGGGACAAGGTTTCAGGAGTCAGAGTATTGTGTAGGCTGACCAAACGTCCTCTTTTGCCTGGACATGTCCACTTTTCACGTCCCGTCCGGGGCGTCCGGGGGTTTTTTATAAACTGATGATAATGTCCGGTTTTCCGTGTGTTTGTGTGTGTGTGTGTGTTAGAGTGCAACACGGGCAGCATATTTCTGTCCGAACCCGAACCAAGCCCGACATTATTAATGACCAAAGCACTGAGTTTGTGTCACACAGTGGTTACAGGCTATTTAACAGGCCGGGCGTGCGCCGTGGGTGCTCAGCTGCGGAGAGGGAGACCTCCGTGTTTGAGACGGGAGCGGGAAGCGCGAGGTCCGACGCTTCTAGCGAGAGAAGAGGGAGAAATAAAACAAAATAAGATAAAATAGGAAAAACCTGTCTCCCTCTTTTATTTTATTTTCAGCGTTTAATCAAGGCGGAGGTGGGCGGCTGGAGGTCCGAGACTTCCAGAGAGGGGAGAGGTAGAAACAAACAGCCAATGTGTGTCTGTGTGTGTTATGTTCAGGTGTTGTCACGTAAATAACAGTGCCCAAGCAATAAACAGGACAGACAATAGGATTTTATTTATTTTTACACTACATTTTCACTGAAAGCTGACTGAATCCGACCCGAGCCCGAATACAATTTATAGCTACATTTTTGACCAAACCCGGACCGACCCGTCGGGCTCAGATCGGGTAGCCACACTCTAGTGTGTGTATGTGTCCCCTATTGGGGCCTATCTGAATTTCTGTCTTTGAGAGATATTATTTTGTAATATAACTGAATTTTCTATCCATACATATAAATTTTAAATATATTAAAATTATAAGGCATCTTTGAGTAAACTGCGAGTATCATTTAAGTAGGCTATGTCGTGGCCGGCCGAGTGTCCTCTTTTTTGGAAATCAAAATATGGTCACCCTAGTATTGTGTGAACTGTGAACAAGCCATAGGCCTAACAAGCTAATTGAGAGATTAAATGTCTTGAGGTGCCCAAACTTTTGCATGGTGCTCCTTTCCTTTTGTTCACTCCAAAATTATGCAAAACAAAAATAATACAGTAATCTTGCTTGAAATGTTGAAAAGCATGTCTCATCTTTAACTTCCTGATCAGAATGCCTGCCTGAACCTGGCCAACACAACAGATTAGCTCTACTCCGAGCTTCCTCCTGGCGTCTGAACTTTTCACCTATCTCTTAGGTTGAGGCTAGCCATCCTACGGAGGAAATTCATTTCAGCCATTTGTATCATGCAATGTTGTTCTTTCAGTCACAAGACCCTGAAATACTTGAACTCCTTTGCTTGGGGCAGAAACTCTCTCTACCCAGAGGGGTAACCTACCGTTGGTTGGATGGATGGATGGATGGATTTACTCTTATGAATGCTACAAACTCAGTATTACAAGACAGGGATTGCTATATTTGGAGAACACAATGCTACATGTTATGAGTAGATTGGGTAGATCAGATCACATATGCATGTTTTCGCATTTGCAGACTGTCCATGGTACATATTGTACAGTTTCCCTTGCAGAAGACCGGTGCTTTGACTAAAGCATCACTTCTCTATGACCATTAATAACACATGACTTGTTTAAAATAAATCAAAGACATAAAGTGAAATACAATACTCACTGTTATATATATTTCATTTTTTATGTCTACATTCAATTTTTTTTCAATAGAAAACATTTGTCAAATTAACTCCTTGGTCCTTGGAATTGACAAGATACCTGCAAGTGTTTGCTCCATGAAATCAATTTTATGCCTCTTCTATAAAGGCCACATAAATCTCTATTAAATCCTCCTGCATTCTTAGCAGCTTACTGACAAAGAATCTATCAGGGAGCGCTGAGAGTGGTCTGCCTACGTAGGCTCAATGGTGAGCTGCCATCCTTCTGATCTCTTACTAGGTTGGTATTTACTTTCTTGGTCAAAATTCTACTTATACATGATTGTGTGGTTCCAATGTTCATTAAATGGTTTGTTTGATGTATTAGTAACACTTACCACAGCGACTGCCTCTGAGGCCAGGAGCTCCTCAGCTGACATCACAGTGTAGTATGCAATGTTGGTCAGCACGTAGCACAAAGTCACAATCCCCATGGAGATACAGATAGCTAATGGCACAGTCCTGATAATACCAAAAGCAGTACACTGTCATTCACTTGTGTGTCACTCACTGTCATTTCACCCCTTTTATGACCTCTGCTTTTCTCCTTCTGTGCATTATTCATAGACATCTGGGGCCTGTTGCACCAACTGGTCTTTATTACGCCTGGTCGTAACTCCTAAGATGGTCTTTGTTAAGACCAGTCTTAAGGAGTGGACTTACGCCGGTTGCACCAACAGGGCTTACGCCTGGTCTTAGCTACGCTGGTTTTAGCTGTGCGCGTCCATGTGAATGCCCCCGGAATGCCCCTCGCGACGTTAAATGATGCGCCGCTGAATCACCCCGTGTGCTTGATAGATGACAATTGACAGTTGACAGTCCCTCTCATCTGTGTTGACAGTTTATTTACAGTTTAAGATTTGAAGAAAACATGAAGGATCAACAAAAAACTTTACCGACACTGAAATTAGAAAATTAATCAAGCTGTACAGCGAGCACAGAGACGTATCACAAATCAGAACAAACAGTCGGTATGGGCAGAGATAACGGGGCACATCAATACGTGTTCAGACTCTGGCTGCCTTCATACAGAGGCTGACATGAGGAAGAAGTGGAAAGATCTCCTCAGCATGGCAAAAAATACATCTCCTCCAAAAAAAATCATCCAACTGGCAGGGGTCCTCCCCGAAAACCTCAATTTACAGTGACATCATTGTTGACGTATTTGGGGAGGATTCCCCTGCCTGGTGGGATGGCTGGTGGTAGTGCTGCGTTGCAGCCCAACACAAACTGTAAATCCGGTGACAGCTCTCTCAATAAGTTCAAACAGATCTCTCCTACCGAATTGAAACGTCTCAATCAGCTCCTCGTCATTATATAGGCTATGTCCAATTGCTTCTGTCCCTAATTACTCTCTCCCGTCTAAATGCCCGCTCGTATACAGACGGTGGATGAGACGTGCCATAATAAAGTTGCGCTCTCTGCACTCTAGAGCGCATGAGCGCAGCTTGATAATGACCTTACGCCTGCTCTTGACTAGGTGTAAGATTTACGCCCGGTCTTAGTGAGAAGAAGTCTTAAGCCCTGTTGGTGCAACCGGCGTAACTATTAGGTCGGACTTAGAACGCCAAGTTACGACCGACTTAGCTTAAGACCAGGCTTAAGACCAGTTGGTGCAACCGGCCCCTGCTGTGTATAAAACACTATCCCTTTAAGAGATTGTGGTCATTTCAGGTAATTCTGTGAGATCATGTTGGAAAGAAGATTTATCAGACTTCAATACCTGTTAATAGATACTTTCATTGTTGGTTTGGGTCTAAACATGAGATATATTGACTGTTGAAAATCATATTCACTCTCTTTTAGCTCTGGTTTGGTCTCCAACAACTCTAGTATTTAGTTGCTAAATGCTATGCTATGTTCAACAGCTAGTGCCTAACTGTGTCTGTGCTATGCAGGTAGTGTACAGTGGGTTTTGAAGCAGACAGACAGCAGACAGCTGTTACTGGTGGAAACCAAGCTAATGAGAGCCATGAGAGGGAACCAGTTTAGTACAGTTGCAGATCGTAAAACCAAAACAGAGCAACACTAATCCGCTCTGTGTAGCTAAAGGGGTGTGCAGAGTCTTAGATTACTTTATTGGTTCATCACGGTGAGTGACTCCTTTTACATATTAGTGGTCATGCTGCCTTTTGTTAACATAGAAATACTGATAGCTGTCCATTTCCCAGTAATATGGCTTAATTTACCTATGTGCAACTACTGAAAAAAATATTTTCCTTTCGGTTTTAAACTGAGCAAATACGGAAGAACTATACAGATATGATTACACTTACCGCTCAGGGTTATCTACCTCCTCTGTCACAAAGTTCAAATAGAACCTGCAAGAGCAAACAGTTATTGTATAACCCTCAGTGATTAATAAATGGTTAACTGAAGCATAGACGTAAAAATAGCTATGGAACAAACTGAGACTACTTGAGATTATATTGGATGACTGGTCCTGTAAGGATGAATGTATGTTTGAGTTCCTGTGTACGTGTGTGTGAAGACCATACCTACCACCCAGCATATGCATACATCCCTGAGTAGAAGGCCAGTGGCATACCAGACAGCTTCACATTGCTCAGCTCAAAGGCATTCTCAAAGTTTGTGGTCTCTCCTACAAACACACACACACACACAAAGACATACATTTCTTCTTGTTGACATTTTGAAGCACTGTAATTGCTCCTAAATGAAGAGGGATTGTTGCAGCAATGGAGTGATCTGTGCAAATAGCTCTTCCACAAGACCTGGGGTGATCATAGCAATAACAATAACAATAACAATAATAATAATCGTAAAAGTAGTTTAACAATAAAACAGATAAATGGAGCAGTACTCCGCCTTATTAGTTTGGAAAAATACACTCCTCTGCACAACACAGGTACATCAGACTCATTAAATCACTCTCAATGTAATCAGTGTTCTGTTTTATACAGGAATGAACATTTATAAGCAAAAACTGCTCATACAAACACATAAAACAATCTAATAGGACAATAACGTTGTACTGAATTGCTGAGAGCCATGAATTGTTTGTAATGATCACTGTGTGAAGACATGCAGAGGTGAATATAGATATCTCAATGATCAGATTAATCAGGTATCTAGGTAGTAGGGGTGAGGGAAAAAATTGATACAGCACAATATTGCGATATTTTGTGTGGCAATATTTTATCAATACACAGATGCAAAGTATCGATCTTTTATTATATACATTATTAATTTTTGCAAGTACACATTTAAATGCAACTTCTGGTACTCGAATAATAACATCAATTGCTTTTTTGGTCCACTAGATGGTGCTGCTGTTTTTCTTTTTCCTGGTGAGGTCAGCAGAGGTCTCAGTCAGTGGCATTTGGCAGTAAGTTCATCAAAACAAAGATGGAGGCACCAGAGAAAGACACCAGAAATGTGCCGTCCCGCATTTCAAATAAACATGTTTAGTCAAATAAACATGTTTACAGCCTGGTGAAAATAACAGTTTCGTTTTCCGTAGCTAATTTCCTCGTTCATGACACGGAAGGGGCTGGACTTCCAAATTCTATATTTATGGGGGCGCCTAAATGTGTTTTAAAATGTAGGAGCAAACTTTCAAAGATACATAATTGGTGGAGGATCTAGGGGTTCCTCCCCCAGATGTATCATAGCACTGAGACAGCACTAGTTAAAATTAAAAATGATCTTCTGATTGCTTCAGACAAAGGACTCGTCTTTGTAGTTGTTTTTTTCTTAGTGTGGCATGTGACACAACTGACCATCAAATTCTGCCACAGAGACTGGAACACTTAATTGGCCTAAAAGGTTCTGCACTAAGCTGGTTTAAATCTTATTTATCTGACTTTTTTTAGTTCGTTCATGTTCATGATGAATCATCTCTACGTACTAAAGTTTGTTTTGGAGTTCCACAAGGTTCTGTGCTCAGACCAGTTCTGTTCACTTTATACATGCTTCCCTTAGGTAACATCATTAGAAATCACACTGTAAATTTCTATTGCTATGCAGATGATACACAATTGTATTTACTGATAAAGCCAGAAGCAATAGATCAATTAACTAAACTTAAAAAATGCCTTAAAGACATAAAAACCTGGATGAGCTCCAATTTCCTGATGTTAAATTCAGACAAAACTGAAGTTATTGTTCTTGGCCCCAAACAATTCAGAGACTCTTTATCTGATGATATAGTTTCTCCAGATGGCATTGCTCTGGCCTCTAGCTCTACCGTAAGAAACCTCGGAGTAATATTTGACCAAGATTTGTCTTTTAACTCCCATTTAAAACAAATTGACCAAGATTTGTCTTTTAACTCCCATTTAAAACAAACCTCACATTTTTTTCACCTGCGTAATATTACAAAAATTAGTGGTCCACGCTTTTGTTACCTCTAGGCTGGATTACTGTAATTCCCTATTATCAGTTAGCGCTAATAAGTCTTTAAAAACTCTCCAGCTAATTCAGAATGCAGCGGCACGTGTGCTGACAGGAACTAAGAAACAAGATTTGCAAGCTGTTTTAGCTTCTCTGCACTGGCTCCCTGTAAAATCCAGAATTGAATTTAAAATCCTACTCCTAACTTACAAAGCTCTAAATGGTCAGGCTCCGTCATATCTTAGAGAGCTCATAGTGCCATATTATCCCACCAGAACACTGCACTCTGAGAATGCAGGGTTACTCTCAGCCTTCAGCTCTCAGGCTCCTCTCCTGTGCAATCATCTTCCTGTTGCGGTCCGGGAGGCAGACACCGTCTCCACATTTAAGACTAGACTTAAGACTTTCCTTTTTGATAAAGCTTATAGTTAGGGCTCGCTCAGACTTGTCTTGGACCAGCCCTAGTAAGGCTGATATAGGCCTAGTCTGCCGGGGGACCTCCTATAATACACCGCCTATAATACACCAAGCACTTTCTCTCCTTCTCTCTCTCTCTCCTTTGCTAACACTAATGTCCTGTTACTGCATCTTGCTTACTCGGCTGTACTGCATGTCACTAACTCAGCTTCTTCTCCAGAGCCTTTGTGCTCCACTGTCTCTCAGGTTAACTTGTATTGCAGCGGTGCCTGGATCGTGTGACGTGTGTGGTTGTGCTGCTGCCGTGGTCCTGCCAAATGCCTCCTGCTGCTGCTGTTATCATGAGTCATACTTCTACTGTTATTATACACATATTATTATTGTCACATATGTATACTATCAGATATTAATACTTTCAACATATTGTACCACAGTAGACAGAATTATTATTATTATAATATTATTACTTAAATTATTGTTGCTGTAAGCTACTGTCATTACCGTCTGTCCTGCATCTCTCTCTGTCTCCGTCTCCCCTTCTGTCTCATTGTGTCATACGGATTACTGTTAATTTATCATGTTGATCGGTTCTGTACGACATCTATTGCACGTCTGTCCGTCCTGGAAGAGGGATCCCTCCTCAGTTGCTCTTCCAGAGGTGTCTACCATTTTTTTCCCCCATTATTTTTTTATTTATTTTTTTTCCCTTATCCGTTGTGAGGGTCCAAAGAACAGAGGGATGTCATATGATGTAAAGCCCTCTGAGACAAATTGTTATTTGTGATATTGGGCTTTATACATAAAATTGATTGATTGATTGATTGATTGATTGATTGATTGATTGATTGACTGATTGATTGTTTATTTTGGTGGTGCATATTCTCAAACAAATGTTATATCAATCAAATGATCAAAAATTATGTGACATACAATGGATATTGGGCCTTTCAGGCCCTTGTGAGTCTAGGACAGTTGCCTTTTCTGCCCAGTAGGTAATCCAGCCTTAGATTAAACAATAATATACAACACACCCATAATTACAGAAACTAGCATTATTTCTAGTCAGTGTTATACATGTTGTTTTACTGAGTTGTTTTTCCTTTTTTTTTTTTTATAAAAAAGAAAAAAAAAAGCTGGCTGTTTCCGTTGTAAAATGAAACAGGAGTCTGCAGTTGGTGGAGCGCAGCAGGTATCAGGAGAACAATTTACAAACCTCCCAAAACTCCCTGCCTGGTCATCTGGTTCTACATTAGAGGATGAATGGCTGTAATCATTAGGATCTGGTAGTGTTACTGGCTTTAGCTGATCTGCAGTTTCAAGAACTGTGAATGATAATTAAGAAAGGTATTTTTGAGTAATATTATATATGATGTGTAATTACAATTCCAGTTAACTTTATAGCTGAGATGAACATTCACCAATATGCATATGTAGTAAAGACTGTCTCTATGTGCTGGGGTGCACCAGCTGTAAGGACACTATGAAATGCCTGAGTTGTGACTTGCTGTGAGCAGCTGCGTATCACAGCCTGCGAGGCTTCAAGGTTATATTTACAGTGCGTGTTGTTGTGTGAAACAAAGGAGCCATGTTAATTGTTGCAGCTGAGTGCTCTGTGTGAAGTCTGAGAATGTTCCTGAACAGCAGTAATAAAAATGAAAAACCAAATGTCCTACAATCTTGTGGGGGTATTTTGGGCTCTAGTATAGTTTAGTATTAATAAAGGCTATTATGATGATAATGGTGTTGATGATGATGATGAGGACAGTGTGGTGGTGGGTATGAAGATGTCTTACCTTTAAAGAGCTGGTACATTCCAGGCACTATGATGAGGCTGATGGCCAGCAGCTTGCTGAAGGTGAGGAAGATTTGAATCCTAGCTGTCCACGTCACGCTCATACTATTCAGATACATAACAGAAGCTACAGGAACAGAAAGAGAGGGAGGAATTAGGTTGCTGTTGACATGATTTATGTCCTGTGACAACATTCAATGCCAACGCAGCAAGTAGTGTGTCCCTCACAGAGCAAATCAGAGTTAGGATGTGGAGATCACGATGGTGAATGGACATGAGGCATACTTTCATGTATAGACCATAGTGTGTGCCCCATCACAATTCAACAGTTTATGCTTACATGGTTTTCACCAAACCTGGGTGTTTAGTAACGACCTGTTGCTGTGTTTACAGCTGATTTTTAGGCACAAAAAGCAGTTGTTATTTAGCAAGACACTGATGCTTTTCCTTGTGAGACTGTGCCCTCAAATAAGACAAAACATGATCTCTTCCCAACCATAACCAAGTGGTTTTTGTGCCTACACCTAACCACACATTTAAGGAAAACTAAGGAAAAATTCAACATTAACTTCATCTATCCAAATTTGGGGTAAGGCATGACATAAAACAACATGTTTTTCATAGTGCTCACTCTGTCTCTGGTGGCTGCTTCAAAATCTGCTATTTTCAGCATGGGCAGTTTTTATTGGTTGCTGTCACCAACTACAAACCAGAGAGAGCCTGCGTTTGTGTTACTATGCATTTAAGTCTTACTTCTCACTTGGACAGAGGTGTCCAGGAGACTACAGTTGGACTGTTGGACAAATATTTTGAGGATTGGCTAAGTACATGGCCGTTTTTGGTTTTGTTTGTTTTAAAGATATTTTTTGGGGCATTTTGCCTTTAATGGATAGGACAGCCAAGTGTGAAAGGGGAGAGAGAGAGAGAGGGGATGACATGCAGCAAAGGGCCACAGGCTGGACTCAAACCCAGGCTGCTGCGGCAACAGCCTTGTACATGGGGCGCCTGCTCTATCCACTAAGCCACCAACGAAGAACCGAAGAATCCATGAAAAACCCTCTTTTTTTAAAAAAAAAAAAAAAAAAAAAGGAGGGGGGCTCTTTGGAACCCTTATGCTGTGTGCATATGCACATACTATGCAATACATACCCAAAACGTGTATATGGTTTAATATACTTTTGTGTAAATAAACAGGAGTATGTATCTGTTCGGACACACTTAGCTTAATTACCATGTCACTTATTGAGAGCCCCTTTGCTGGTTGGCAATGTGTAACTATGGTAACTTGGGTCAACCTCAGTTCTACCAGGAGTTTAAAAATAATTTCAAAACTATATTGTGAAAGTAAAATCTTAAGTGCAACACACACTGCTGCTGCCGTGGCGCTGTGGCCGTCAAGTGCCGCCCCCATCACACATTGGCAGCGGCGCGCAGCGGCACCGTCGTCACTAAAGTGTATTTCCCACCCCAGCCCACTAGGTGGCTGTACCTACACTAGTTGCCAACGGTTGCCAACTGCTAGTAATGGAAGAAGAAGAGGAAAAACTTTGAGGCAACAACAACTTGGATTTCACGGGTGAGTTTCTTATCAAAATCATCTTATTAAAAATTTGAAGCAACCGGAGTTGATACTACGGCGGCCGAGACGTACATAAAAGGCTTTTCTCGCAGCGGTGTGGAATTGGTCATAGAATATAACGTTTGACGTGTTTTGACGCACAGTGTATGGCGGCAGTGTGTGTTGCACTTTACACTTTTTACATACTGACACTTCAACTGAAGCATTATTGATGTTAAAGAGCTGTTGGTCACTGTCTGTTATGAACACTTTCCTCTACAACATTGCATTTATGTTGCCATATTGTCCATTGTTTACTGTAATATTTCACCAGAAACAGTTTGCAGTTCACATACTACTGATTTCATATGAAAGTTGTAGACATACTAAAAACTCACATACTGTTTTGACCTACTAAATAGCATGTTAGTACCGAATTTTGGACACAGCCTTAGTTTTACAAAGAACCCTTAAAGAACCCTGTCTCCAAAAAGTTTTTTTTTGTTTGTTTGTTTGTTTGGAAGCATATGGTTCAGGGTAAAACCTCAGCCCCTCAGAAAGATGCATTTTGGAGCCTTTATTTTTAAAAGCGTATGCTACTTGGGTACAGGTTTGAGGTACATTAATTTCAGTGTTTCATTTACTATGTGTACTGTTTACATACCACAATCAATTTACAGATCATCAGCACACAGAAAATATGGTACGGTATAAACTAACAATACCTCAAACTGATTCCAACTGCATGCAACAGTAAAATGTTAAAGCGTCACTAACAATTAACCAATAATAAAAAGTATACCGATAAAATAACATATACTTGATTGAGTGTGACTGTATGTGTGTGATAGTTGTTGAAAGTGTAAATGCGTTTTCTTGTGATCTTGTGTATATATAATTTGTAGTAGATTTCAATGAGATTTCCTGAATTAGTAAAGCTTAACTCTATAACACTTCTGGGGGTCACTTTTTCCATACTAAGTACTTTTTTCTTAAGCATTTTGCTTATGATTATTGTGTCCTTTCAAGATATGATAAGATTAATCTTTATTTATCCCAAGGTAAATCCCAAGCTGACTGTTGCTGGCTGCCACTCAGAATTGTACTTAAGTACAATTTTGAATGTGGAGCTTTTACTAGTGATGGATGGAGTGTTGTTAATATTGTGGTACTGTTATTATTAATAAGGTTAAGGTTCTAAATACTTCTTTTGCTCTCTAGCCCCTTTTACACTGCCAGATTTTCCACAAATGTTGGGCTGTTTTGCCAGCAAGCTGCGAGACACACAGACACACATTTTCCGCCTCATAGGGTAGTCATATTGGCGGGACCTTTTAGTTTAAAAAGACGGAGGCCTGCCAGATGACAGGAACGGTGAAGAACGGGCCAACTCACGAGAGAACTCTCGAAGGACTGACCAGCCACGGCTTCCCTTCCACGTCACTGTTTACGTCACACGCTGAGCTACATGTTTTGTTACTTGCTCACGCCCCCACTTGCCCCGAAAAAGGCACATTCTGTATAAACAAAAGTAGGTAGGTGTCATTTTGCCGCACTCCCCGATTTTGTTTTTATACTGCCAATGCTGAAAAAAGACTGATTGGGCTTTCCTGCAAATTTGCACAATTCTTGTTTAAAAAGGGCTTCTCATTGTCTGTCTCTAACTGTACAGTTTAATTCCTGCTATCTGGAGTGCACATTTCCTGTCATTTACAAACCAGGTTACAACAGGTCAAAAAGATAATATCATATATTACATATTGTCACACTGATGTATTAATGTAACAGTGGTAAGGGTATACGTACTTATGCTGATGGCAGTGGCCAGTTTGACAGCTACAGGGGGGATGTCACAGGGCATGAACAGAGGCTCCAGGATATACTGACCAAAGGCCAGAGAGATGACTGCCATCGCTGCAGGCCTGGAGGACACACACACACACACACACACACACACACACACACACACACACACACACACACACACACACACACACACAAAGAGTGGTTGACATACAAACATACTAATACTAGCATACTACAAGTTAAGTGCAAACATATAGGATCATCAGTCAACACTGTAGCTCTACAGAGCTTTTTAGCATCAGCATATTATATTGGTTTTACAGTCCCCAACTCTGGTAAGAGAGCTCTGGTAAACTCACTGTACAGTAACTGCACTGCAGCAAACAGCAGACAGACACAGTTAGAGACTAGCTGGTGAACAAAGTGGAGCATTTAGCAGCTGAAGAGACAGATACCTTAGGAATTGGTGAAGACCAAAAACAGAGCTAAAAGAGACTTACAGTCATCAGGTGGACACAAACGTGACTCAAAATGAATGATCATTCAATCATTATCGGGAACCACTTATCCTGTTATGGGAGGGCTGGAGCCTATCCCAGCGGACATTAGGTGAAAGGCGGGGTACACCCCAAAGAGGCTGCCAGACTGTCGCAGGGCTGACACATAGAGAAGACAACCAACAGCTGTCTGCTAACATGTCACCTATATGTTGTTGCTGTGTGTCCCTCAGCTTGATTTGCAGTTCTGTTGCCCCCCTGTGGCCAAAATTGATGGTTGTAGCATAATTAAGATAATGCAGAAAAAATATTTCATCTGGTTTCTGTGCTGTTGATGATGAATTTTACATTTTTAAATCAGTCTAACAAAAATTCCTGACTTAAATCTGCTTTTTTAATGGTGATATAGTAAATATAGAAAATACTATATAATAATAATAATTTTTGAAAATATATAATAAGGGGCGGCATGGTGGTGTGGTGGTTAGCACTGTCGCCTCACAGCAAGAGGTCGATCCCAGGTGTGGGAGCCCCTCTGTGCGGAGTTTGCATGTTCTCCCCGTGTCAGCGTGGGTTCTCTCCGGGCACTCCGGCTTCCTCCCACAGTCCAAAGACATGCAGATTGGGGACTTGGTTGATTGATAACTCTAAATTGTCCGTAGGTGAATGGTTGTCTGTCTCTATGTGTCAGCCCTGTGATAGTCTGGCGACCTGTCCAGGGTGTACCCTGCCTCTCGCCCAATGTCAGCTGGGATAGGCTCCAGCCCCCCCGCGACCCTCAAGAGGATGAAGCGGTTAGAAGATGAATGAATGAATGAATAATATATAATATAGAATGATCAAAAATGGAATACAGTTAACAGTATTTGATATGTGACTACTTGTTATTACACGACCAAAGTCCCCTTTTTAGGTCAAGTGATGACAACTCCGCAATCTCCATAACTGAGCAATCTTCACTGATTAACATTGTGACGTGTGGTCAGAGGCTCGAGAGGTGGACAGAGACCTAGCTAGTAAGTGGATCGGATGTTTTTGTTTGAATGTTTGTTTTGATTTGTTTTGTTTACATCAAAGTATTATTTTTACTATTTTCAAGGTCATGAATGAACTTTAATGCTCAGTTTTTCCAATTAAATTCTGTAGAGAAGGCAGAATAATCCATACTTAACTACTATCTAGTAATATGTGATAAACAATAATGTTAGGAGAATATATCTAGTTACAGAAATAGAGTCTGCTCATCCCCTTCTTGTACACAACGTTGGTGTTGGCCTTCCAGTTCAGTCTGTTGTCAACGTGGATGCCGATGTACTTGTCATCCTCGACCATGTTGATGTCCTCTCCCCGTATGAACCGGGGTTGAGAAGTCATCCTCTTTCTTCTGAAGTCAATCACCATCTCCCTGGTCTTGGCCACGTTCAGCAACAGCTGATTTCTTCCAGCCCACTCCACAAAATCATCCACCAGTGCTCTGTACTCCTCCTCCTGTCCATCACTTATACACCCAACCACTGCAGAGTCGTCAGAGAACTTGCAGGTGGCATGACCCAGAGTCATACTGAAAGTCTGTGGTGTGCAAGGTGAAAAGGAGAGACAGAACAGTCCCCTGTGGAGCTCCTGTGCTACTAACCACCATGTCAGACAGGACACTGCCCAGTCGGACAAACTGTGGTCTGTCTGTCAGGTAGTCAGTAATCCAGGAAATTGTGGATGTGCTGACCCTCATTGCCTGCAGCTTCTCCCTCAGTAGCAGTGGCTGGATGGTGTTGAATGCACTGGAGAAATCAAAAAATGTGATTCTCACAGTGCTGCAGGGTCCATCCAGGTGCGAGTAAGCTAGCTGCAGCAGGTAGATGATGTCATCGTCCACTCCCAGGTGAGGCTGGTAGGCGAACTGCAGAGGGTCAAGCGACGATTTCACCTGCGGTCTCAGGTGGGCCAAGACCAGTCTCTCCAGCACCTTCATCTTGTGAGATGTGAGGGCAACTAGTCGATAGTCATTGAGGCCAGATGATGTTGAGTTGGGGACTGGAACAAGGCAGGACATCTTCCACAGCACTGGTACTCTCTCCTGGCTCAGGCTCAGGCTCAGGTTGAAGAGATGTTGCAGAACAGCAGACAGCTGGCAGAACCCTTGGGCTGATGCCATCAGGGCCTGCAGCCTTGCGTTGGGGAAGTCTCTCCAGCTGTCTCCTAACCTGGCCTGTAGTCACAGTCATGTGGGGGAGGGTGCATGATGTTTCCTTGGTTGTGTGGGAGGGGGAAGGGTGCTGCAAAGGTGGTGTGTCTGTGTCCAGAAAGCTCACCGGGGGGTTGAGGGGTTGAGTGGGGGAGTGACTGAAGCATTGGGAGTAGAGAGGGTGTGTGGAGGTCTGGGTGTGTGACAGCCAATGGCAGCCTTACAGCCAGTCTATATACAGTCAGATTAACCTAAGGCACTCTTTAGCATCTTTATGAATCAAACCAGGCTTTCAAATTACTCCAATGCAAACTCATCTGCAGCTATTCTCGATGCTGAGAATAGCTGACATAGTATAAAAAGTGACGAAGTGCATGGGTTAACAAAACTGAAATTTCAGCCAGGAGAGCGCAGTTCATGTCCCGATGAAACTAAAAGTCAGCGTTGCTCTAATGTAACGTTATTTAATTATGTGCACAACTCTTGTGTGAAACCAATAGTCACCATTATTTTAACGTAATGTTACATAACTTACGTATGGTAGTCGGTTGTGCGCACAAACAAATGTACTTATTTTAACCCAAAAAATTATATATTTTTTAAATCCAACCAAGTAGTTGCCTAAACCTAACCGTGACCGTTTCACAAATTAACCATGTTACAACACGTTTCATTTGTGCATCACATAGAGACACTAAAGGGTGCCCTGTGCAAAGCTATGAGAGGCCAAGGGGCATGACAAAGCGTCGATATTTAATGACTTGGGTATACATACAGGTTGCACCCCTGTAACCCCACTCTGAGCCCACTTGGCCATTTCAGCTCTAATATACTTATGTGTAAGTTCTGTTGTAGCATGTATTATGTAGTTATTCAGCGTGTGTGTGTGTGTGTGTGTGCGCGTGCTATGAGCCTGGCTTCCATAAGAATCAAGTGAGGTTGGCTGGTCCCACAGGCTCATCTTATAGCTCATCAGTGTTTCCCTCTTCCTTTCCCACAACAGCCACTGAGCTGTTGAAGCTGGGGAAATCTCTCTTTGTCTCCCTCATTCTTGTTTTCATTCTCTAGCTCTGTCTCTGTTCATTTCCCATGGTTTCCATTGAGTCCGACTTGCCCGAGGCCAGCATAAAATTGGGCAGCTCAGGATAGCCACTAGACTGTTTATACTACTCACCCTGGCTGTGTACATACACAGCTTTACACAGAACACTTTCTCACCTTACTGGTCTAAACTAAACTCAGTATCTCACCTCACGAGGTCACAGCCAGAGAGAGCTTTTAGTGTGGTGGGCTCAGTCACCCTACACAGTCTAAAAAAATCTTCTGAAACACAGATCATATGCTGGGAGAACAAATATTCATCCATCATTAATTGCATTATGTGCAAATTGGATTGGACTGAAACTCTTTCTCCCTGTAGAGTTAAAGGCGGCTCTGAAAAGGGGTGTAGCTTGTTCCATCATAAGGAATGGCAGCTGTAGTCAACTTAGATTCACAGCACTTACAGTGGGTCTCAGCGGAGACCATCTCTGCATCATCATCATCCTCTCTGTTGTCACATCACCAGTAAATAACTACATGCACTATTTACAGCAGTATTTAGGAGCTATGACAAGGCAAGGGTGTGACACAGAAGTAGTGTATTTAGCTTTGGTGTAGAGATCCTGTGTGTTTGGAACATATTATGAATTGGGCCCTGATCACACATACAGTGTTTTAGCAGCTGGAGGTGGCTTTTTGTAACTGTTTTATAGATTTAGCATGCATCTGTTGGTTAGTCACTGTTTTAAATGAGAATGAAACTTTTTGCTTGCTGTTTTTGCATTGCTACCTGCCTCGTGTTTCTGCGCTCTAGGTGCCTGGTGTTTTTGTCAGAGTGCTCTGAACTGAATTGATTGATTGAACTCCTCGAGCTGAAAAAGTGCCACAGGTCAGCTCCACTTTTTTCCCATTGTCCAATCAGATGATTTGAGAGGCGGGCCTTCTGTGGTGGTCACAACATGTTTGCAGTTGGTAAACAATGGAGGAGAAACTGGTGGTAGTGGTTAGTGGATACCCAGAGCTTTACAACGACTTTACAACCCACAGTTACCACAATCTCAATAGAAAACAGCAGCCGTGGAAGCATAAGTGCACTTGAAATGGCCATTATGAAGGTGAAGCTCCTGGACCAACTGGTGGTAATCCCCATGATCCACCCTCACTTTTAGGGTCTCATGTACCCACACAGATCTCCATTCCTTCTTTGTTTGATTGATTACATTGGAAGGTTAGGGTAAGGAGGTGATGGGAGGTTTGCCTGGCAACAATAAAAAGGTGCAGCAAGCCTTTTTTCATAAGTGGCTTTCAATTAAAAAAAGGCAGTACAGTGCGCCTCGTGCAACTGGACCCATAGTTAATACAAACATATTAATGAATACAGTTTTAAGGTTAGGTTCCGTGAACCTGATGTAAAGAGGCAGACATTACCTTATAGCGATAAGATCAGCCCATAGCCTTACGAAAGCCATCTGAGGTCCAAAGGCTTCCAGTATATATGTGTAATGTCCACCAGACTTCTTAATACAAGTGCCAAGTTCAGCGTAGGACAGGGCTCCTGCAGGGACAGAAGTGACAGATTAGCTCTGGCTCTGAAACAAGAAGGCAGGCAAAGAACAGTCCCAAGGCTTTTAAACTGTCTCAGCTACATCTATAGAAATGTACAGTCCCTCCCTGGGCCCCATGATCACCCAGATATATGACTGTGGGAGCCTTTCAGGATCTCAACCCATAAGTTAAGGAAAACAGTTTCAGGTGGACATATTTTAATTACAAGTATAGGGAATACGAATTAAGGGAAGCAGGAAAGGGGTTAAGGAAGGGATCCTGTGCTTGGACCTTTCATTACTGTACAAAAACTGAAGGATTTAAGGATACAGCAACAATATATGCTCTAAAAACACAGATGTGCACAGTATTACTTCAGCACTGCCTCCTGCAGCTCCAATATTTGATCCCTCCTTCCTCGAAAGGTAGGTACATCTATATAGTACAACCTATACAACCAATACAGTACAAAGATGAGATATTAAATGTTCAAACTGATAAACTTTATTGTTTTTTGTAAAATATACACTCATTCTGAATTTGATGTCTGCAACATGTTCCCAAAATGCTGGGAACAACAACAAAAAACAGAAAACACCTGTTTGGAACATTTCACAGGTAAACAGGTTAACTGGTAACAGATGTTAGTATCATTATTGGGTATGAAAAGGGCATCCTTGAAAGGCTCAACTGTTCACAAACAAGGATGGTCACTTTGTAAAAAAAAACATGCACAGGCAATAGTCCAACAGTTTTAAGAACATTTCTTAATGCACAAATGCAAGGAATTTATGGACTTCACCATCTGCAATCCATAATATCATCAAAAGATCTGGAAAATCTGGAGAAATAACAGGCAAGGCTGATAACCAGCATTAAATGCCTGCGACCTTTGATCCTTATGGTGGCTTTGCATTAGAAAACCGACATGATTGTATAAAGGAGAAAGAAGTCCAGACTCTACCATACAAAGTAAAAGTTAAAGCCACATATCAACAACATCCAGAAACACTGCTGGTTTCTCTGGGCCTGAGCTCATCTGAAATGGACTGAAACAAATTGGAAAAGTATGCGTGGTCAGAGTCCACATTTCAGATGGTAATCTTGGACGTTGTGTCCTCCAGGCTAAAGAGGAAAAGGACCATCTAGATTGTAACCAGCTCAAAGTTCAAAAGACACCATCTGTGGTGGTATAGAGGTGTGTCAGTGCCCATGGCATCATAGGTTACTTGCACATCTGTGGAGGCACCACGAATGCTGAAAGGTACATACAGGTTTTGGGGCAGCATATGCTGCCATCCAGCTGACGTCTTTTTCAGGGATGTCCCTGCTTGTTCCAGCAAGACAATGAGGCACATTCTGCACGTGTTCCAACAGTGCAGTTCATAGTGAAAGAGTGCAGGTACTAGACTGACCTGCCTGCAGTCCAGACCTGCCTCCCACTGAACATGTGTGGCACATTATAAAGCACAAAATACAACAACAGAGAACCCTGGACTGTTGAGCAACTAAAGCCATATATCAAACAAGAATGGGAAATAATTTCACCTATAAAACTTCAACAGTTCCCAAACACGTACTGAGTGTTGATAAAAGAAAAGGTGATGTCACACAGTAATAAACATGCTGCTGTCCCAACATGTTGCAGGTATTAAACTCAGAATCAGTGTTCATTTACAAAAAACAAGTTTGTTAGTTTGAACATTAAATATCCTCTCTTTGTACTGTATTCAACTGAATAGAGGTCGAAAAGGACTTGCAAATCATTGTATTCTATTTTTAGTTTTACACACTGTCCCAACTCTTTGGGAATCGGGGTTGTTCATTCCCAACTATGTTGTACTGACAAACCCTATCGATGTCTGCCTCATGTTCAGGGAATTTTCTGATTGAACAAAAGTGCTACATTTATGTACCACAGTGGAGTCACAGGCAGGGGGGTTGGAGTGGATGGAGGATGTAGAAGGACTCGGTTCACATCCAGACTTCGGTCTTTGGTTAGGTTTAGGCAACAAAAGCACTTTGGTTAAGGTTACAGAACAACTGTGTTTTCTGTGAAATGTTAAATACATTGTGTCTGACTTTTTCTGTATTAAACCAGTCTATGATCTTCCCCTAACCTTAACCAGGTGCTGTGGGTGCCTAAACACACATAACACGTAAAGCCTGTTTAGACCTGGTATTAACGTGGGGTGATCTGATCACAAGTGGACAGCAGAAACACATCGCCGTCCACACCTGTGTCCATCATGCGTCTCTAGCTGATCACTTGTGTTCAGATTTTGTCTCTGTGTCAGTTATTTCAACCACACTTTTGCTTGCTGCTCTGTGGCATGTTCACTAGACCTGTTAGTGGTTGTGTAGGTGCAGCCGGAGATATCGATGTTCGACAAGAGTCCTTTCATAGGGCAATATAAGGGATTGATTACTCCTTGTCAGGGAGGCATTAAGACACATAAAAACACATTAGTGTTTGTTTACACTGGAAAAGACATGTGGTTAGATGCGTCCGAGACCACCTCCGCAAGTGATTTGAGTGATCAGATCACATTTAGTGCTGTCCACTTGTGATCGGATCACCCAAAACATATGTTAATACCAGGTCTATGCAGGGCCATAGAAACAGACAACCATTCATGATCACATTCACACTTACTGTCAATTAATAGTTACCAGTTAACCTAACCTGCATGTGTTTGGACTGTGGGACTGTGGCAAACTGGAGAACCCATAAAAATCCCACACTGACAAGAGGAGAAGATGCAAACTCCACAAAGAAAGGCTCCAGCAGTTTGGAACCCTCTTGCTGTGATGTGACAGTGCTAACTACTGCACCACTGTGCTGCCCCTGCACCACCCTGACACCCGCAAATAAGTTGTGTATAAATATAATTTGTAAGAGACAATACGTTCACATACACAGTTAAGTCAAACTACGGTTACAGCTCGACTAGGCCTTTTAATTGGACTACTGTCCTTGTCCCACTATCCTTTTTTCATTTTAGTGCGCATGCGCCACGGTGTATGCAGCCTGTTCCAGTCGCTCCTGCTTACTTTAACTTTGTTTTCAACTTTTTTCCTCTCTTCTTTATCTTACTTGTTCTGTTTTTACTTTAGTTATTTATTAAGCTACGTCCTCTCTAATCATGCTTGTGTGGAGAGTTTTTGTTGTTTC
>NC_065509.1:4390295-4390417 GCF_006386435.1 Epinephelus moara | reverse complement strand
AATGTCTACTTTAATATTTATTTTACTTATTTCATTGTCTATTTTAGTATTTTATTTATATCTTCATCTTTATCTCTTGTTTCCATTCATGCTGTATTTCTATTTCTACTTTGCACGGAGCA
>NC_065509.1:4380707-4390285 GCF_006386435.1 Epinephelus moara | reverse complement strand
TATTTTATTTTATTTTATTTTAATGTCTACTTTAATATTTATTTTACTTATTTCATTGTCTATTTTAGTATTTTATTTATATCTTCATCTTTATCTCTTGTTTCCATTCATGCTGTATTTCTATTTCTACTTTGCACGGAGCATTGGAACAAAAACAATTTCCCCCCGGGGATTAATAAAGTATTCTGAATCTGAATCTGAATCTGAATCAAGCCAGGAGCAGAATCGATTTATTGACCGAAGTATGTCCAACTCGGCCACTTTAAGTGGCGATATGTCCCCTTTCAGCTTGTGAGTATTGGACCTTTTTCCTGGTTGACCTATTACATTACAGACCAAACAATTCACAAACAAGTTAGCTACGGTTAGCTAGCAGCAAACGGGTACCATGGTGGACAACTTTACAGCTCTGTACATTTCATAGGTGCTGTGCGCTCTATCCACTGACATAACATGAACTGTGTCTCCTTGTCCATCCAAAAATGTACAGCTCTGGATGTAAATTTCACTGTATTGTTACCGGTTTCTTCTTCTGTTATGCATTTAATGCTATTCGACTTCCAGGTCACAGCCCAGGGTTGAAACTGTGGATCATGTGCAGAGCACCTAGACCAGTTTGGGTCTGATTGACTGTATACACGCAGGAGGAATTTGACTCCCAACTGCATTACCTGGGTGTGTTAAACCGACTTTGAGAAACTCGATTTGGTATGATTTCAGTCAGACTAAAATGTTGACATGAATTTTAAAAGCAGTGATGGGAATAACGGCGTTATAAATAAACAGCGCCAATTTTTTCAGTAACGAGTAATCAAAAAAGTTACTGTCTCCCCCGTTATAACGCCGTTACCGTTACTCACAATAAAATGCGCCATTACTCGGCTTCACTTGAGTTCACTGAAGCAACTTTCACCCAAGCAAGCTCCTTCTCAGCGGAGCTCTAAAGTTTTTTTCTTTGGTGAGGGCAGGTGAGGGGGAAGCATAGGTGATGATGATTGGCTTAGGGAGAGTAAAATTTCATCATAAACCAATCAGAGGCAGAGTAGGGCGGGTATTCACAAGCACACAAGCAGGGTTTGGGCTTGTTTTTTTGTGAAGTTGCTTACAAATATTGGTAGTCGCGGGTTGCGTTTTTTTGGGCTTGTTTCTAAAGTGGAGTTGCTTATTTGGGCTTGCTCTCTAAACATCGCCTTTCTCTATATATCCGTCTAGTAAGTTATTTAAACGCATGATAGCATGTCGGACTGCAGGATGTTTCCACAGCTCCGCTCCCTCTGCCCCTCTCTTTCTCCACATACACACAGGTGACGGTCAGTCAATGAGACTTTTCACATTTGAATTGCGCGATTAATGGAGGTTCTTACACACACACACACACACACACACACACACACACACACACACAAAACAATGCAGTGTAGTGTAGATAAGTGTACAATGTTTTATAATAATGATTTATTCTATTAAGTGTCAATTACATTGATTTAACATATTCAATGTTGAGTTTCATTACATAAAGTTCCATTAAGGGGGGATGTCCAAGCAATCTGACATATTTGAGCATTTTATAAAAAAGTAAAGCTATAGTTACTTTTCCAGGTAATTAGTTACTTCTATAGTGCAGTAACTCAGTTACTTTTTGGGGAAAGCAATAAATAACTATAACTTATTACTTTTTTAAAGTAACATTCCCAAAACTGTTTAAAGTCAGATTTTAGTCGGACTAACACAATAAATTAATTTTTTCTAGTACTATCCAACACTCAGTATGTAAAAGTACTGAGCGTTGGGCATTTGGATATATGTTTAGCTTTTGATTTAACTGCTGCTTGTAATTTCTAGACAGATTTTCTGTTGCACAAGCAGTTACTGTGGATGGAACCATAGCCCAACTTAACCCTGTTGTATTCTGGATACTCCCTTACTCCTCGAAATTTAAACCTGAAAATCAATGTTGCATGGAGAAACATCCTGCAATTTGATAAGTAGGGGAATAAATGTCTTCCTATTTCATAGTGCAGAAAGACTTAGATATTTATTCACTAACGAGACGCACAATAATCATTTGTCTATTTTTGTTATTATCATTATTCCGAAAATATAGTAATTGGTACATAGTACTGAACTCTCATTTTGGGCAGCATGAGCAGCAAGGATATGACTGCATTTTTCTCTACTTACAACACATGTATTGGACAAAAAATATGCAAATATACATATATATATATATATATATATATGTGTGTGTGTGTGTGTGTGTGTGTGTATATATATATATATAATATATATATATACAATAATATATGAACAAAAAATATTTTTTCATTTTCCAGAAGAAAACTAATGAAAAAGATGTGCAGTATATGTGTAATATTTTGATGGGTTGTCAGCCTACATGGAGTTCAAGACACCCAAGGAGGATCCTTTTGAGGTTTTATGGTAGTGGAAGGACCATGCTAAAATGTTTCCTAATCTGGCAGTGATTGTGCAGAATTTTTTTTGCCATCCCGGCATTGAGTGCCGACAGAGAAAGAAACTTTTACTACGCTGGATTTGTAATTCAAGAACAGGGAACCCAGCTTAATGTGAGTGACTGTAGCCTGTAGTCGTGTTTCCATCAGCCTGTTTAGATGTGCATCTAGTATCGCATTGGAAAATGTTGATGGAAACGGCAAAATTCAAATTAAAATCCCCTGATTCGTACAAACAAAAATACGCTCGCTATGGCCAGGCTTTGGCTGATGCGAAAAAGGGTTGATTCGCAAAACGGGGGATGGAAACAGTCTAATTCAAATTAAGTCTGACGTAGCGCATTTGCACACACATGACTGATCAACTGTTTCCGCTCGCGGTGTTTTCCCACAAGCCAACAACATGGCGGAAAGCAGCCCGAGGTTTGTGTGGACGGAGGAAGAAATCAAAACCTTTATCGCCTTGATAAAGGATAAAAATATTACTGCAATTCTAGATAGCACGCAACGGAACGCAATTATCTACCAAGAGCTTCATGCTGAAATGTTAAGCAAGGGGTTAGACAAGCCATGGACTGCTTTGAGGAACAAGTGGAAAAGCCTTAAGCAAAAGTACCTGGCAGAGAAACGTGTGCTTTCCAAAAGTGGTTCAGGGGGCAGAGCGAAATTCAACTATCATGAACTTGACGACATCCTTGGCCAGAGGCCAATTGTGACCTCGCTGTCGTCCATGATCAACAGCAGCAGCAAAGGTTAGTAACGTTAGCTAACGTTAACCATGTTTACACATTCAGCCCTGGCTATGCGGGGGCAGATCTCTTGGGCAAGAGCGTTAATTAAAACGGTTTGCTGTCTTCTTCTCATGATGGCTCTTCTTATGGCCAGACTAGCTGAGCTGACAGCTCTACTTCCACTTGCCTGATTGTAAATAAGGCTTGCAGTCCTCTCTCCATGGAGAAAATGGAAATTATTGAAAGAAATATGAAAGCAGCCGGCTTGGATAGCTTGATATGTTGCGGAGTTGTGTAGTCATAGTGTAGTTTTCACGCTGCAAACATTTAATGGAAACACACGATTCGCATTTCTAAAATTGCGCATTTCCCAAAGATTCGAATCACTTTTAGATGGAAACACGGTTTGTGTGTGTTTAATCACGGGTGCGGGTTGGGTCGCAGGACTTTTAATAATGGGTGCAGGCGGGTGTGGCTTTGACTAAGACATAATGGCAGGTAAAGAGTCAGTCCTGATGCTGAGCTTTTCAGGTATGGACCGTGCTGGTTTTTAAAAATTGACCCATGCAGGACTCTGACATGTATGACTTTGTGCAAGTGTGAAAGCCTGAGCTTTCCACATGATTTTTTTTCATATTTGCACACTGATTTGTTTTACACTTCTTCTTTGATGGCACAATTAGCATCTCTTCCCTTTTTCCTGTCTGCAGCCTCAGGTAGATCAAGACTGGATTCAGTTCCCTGATCACAATAGCCAGATTCATCTGTTTGGAACCTGTGCAGAAATTTGTTCTTGGCCCATGTTGCATCCAAATTAAAGCTGGGGAGGTAATTTTATTTTGGCATAATTTCACTTTTACTTGAGTAATTTTTTATGGGAGTAATTGGGCTTTTACATGAGTTTCAGTACTCTACCCATCGCTGCTCAGGTGTGGGGATGATGCTGCACAGAAAGTGTATTTTTTTAAGCAGGAGCAAATACAGTCACTTATTTTACTATTCTGATACATTAAGGATTTGTGTTATTTTGGTTATTGAAAGTACATTCATCATAATAATTATATTGTATCTCTATTTTACGTTCAGTGCCTGTTAGCAGGAGAACCCTGCCCTTCTGGGATGCTTCTGAAACGCGCTGCAGCGCGTCTGCTGGAATTACAAGAATTGTCCCGAGTAGCTGAGCAGCAAATCTGTGCTCTACTGAGTGCACTTTTAAAAATTTGAAGAAGAAATTTGGTGTGCCACATTGCTAGAATTTTGTCTATGATTCATATATTTTGTAACCTTCACCTCCATCAGCACCTTAGTTAAATGTAGCTGCTCTTAAACCAGGACAGACATCTCTTTGACCCACTGATCCACCTGTGAACCAACTCACCGAATAGTGACAGCACACCGCAGGCGATCCAAACAATCAGGGACATTCCTATGCTGCCTGAGTGCTTCAGGATGCCCTTTGGAGAGATGAAGATCCCAGCTCCTATAATGGTCCCGATGATGATGGAGATCCCACGGAGCAGGGTCACCTTCTTCCCCAGGCCCACCTTCCTGTCACCCTGCGGTTTCCCACCTGGATCTGACTGAGCTCCATTTTGGTGTCCATTCGCTGCGACTTTTCCATCTTTTTGACTAGATGCAGGCCTTTTGGTCATTTTCTTAAACACCTATTAACACTCACAACCACACACAGTCTCCTCTTTTTGGAAGTGTATTTCACCTGGGATCTGTCCCTGTGGTCTAGCCCAGACACACTCAGATTGTGGGACTGGTGCAGGCAGTTAAAAACTAAGTCCCAGAGAGTAAAGACCTCCCTCTCTCTCTCTCTCTCTCTCTCTCTCTCTCTCTCTCTCTCTCTCTCTCTCTCTCTCTCTCTTTCTCTCTCTCTGTCTCTCTCTCCACCACCCTTACTTAAAACTTTTTTTCTCTTGTTCCTCTTTCTCACTAACTCCAGACTGTACTGCTGTCTCATCCTGTTTATGGTTTCCTGTGGTCCCTCCTTCCTTCCCTCTCTATTCCTATGAAGCCATTCAGTTTCTTCTAAAACCCTCCTCTAAAATCACCTCTGACTCACTAGGTGAGGTGCTCCTTTAATACAAGGTTAACATGACACAGCAAAAAGGGTTTCACTCTGTTATCAGGGTTACCTCATCCTGCATTAATGTAACAAAAGCTGTATGACTTCAGCTCTGGGATAGCTGTATTCATGGCAACATGTGGGTACCAGCTGGGAGAAGAAAAGCAGCCACTTAAAGGAGGTTTCGCACAGACTACCTTGGATTGTTGTGGGGTGTGGTACAGCGTCTTTAAAAGAACACAAACTAGGAAATGTGTTGGCAAACTTTCCAGCGTTGTTTTACTTGGAACAGATCCACTTATTACAACAAATGCAGCTCAAAGTTCTTCTCATGGTGAATACATGTTGAATCACTGAAGAAAAGGAAGCAGAAAAAAAGGGTGAAAAAGGACAGATGCAGTAACATACAGCATACAGCAATGATTATGACACCAATACCTTCATGACAAAGCATTCACCAAAGCAATTTGTTTTTAAAAATGTTTCTTTTAAAGGATAGTGATATCTGATGTTCTAGTTATTGACTCTCTCTGTGGTTCTTAGGTACTCTTTCCCAATGACGGGAATAGGAAATACATACGTAGATTCATTAAAAAAAAAAAAAAAGCAGCTGGACATTGTAGGTTTTAGCAAATGTTACTCAAACAGCAGCAACTCTTTTAACCATGAGATATCCTTCTTTTTCCAGGAACTGTTTTTTTTTAAGTGTGTAGGCTTAAAATATTGTCCGTTGGACAGATGTAAAGCTCTGGGTAGCCCAGCATTAAAATAATTCAAATCAAACCAAATCAACTTTATTTATATGGCACTTTTCATACAACAGTAACACAAAGTGCCTCACAGAGGTTAAAAACAACAAAGATCCAAAACAGAAAACAAAAAGAAAAGAGAAAACCCAACCCTCCCACCCCACATAGAGATACGTAAATATACATATACGCACACACACACACACACACACACACACACTATCACTAAAGAGACATGGCCGAGTACCGAGAGCCGAGGCAAGGAAAAAGCCACCTCTGGGGGCTGTCCACACTGAGAGGGCCCACGGTCCACGGTCCACGGCCACAGGGAGCGCCGTCATAGAGACCACCCCGACCCGGGCAAACATGAGGCTCCACACCGAGGTGCAGTGCCCTACAGCCACCCAGGTCAGAGCGGTCTCCCAACGGCACCCCCATCGGTAGACCAGGAACAACTCTCAGTGTGGTAGGCCCCCATGAGGAAACACTGGAGCTAAAAGCTGAGGGACTAAAACAGTAAGATAGGATAAAAGGTATAAAAAGAACCAAATAAACAAAAAGCTATTTAGGTCATAAAATTGAGTTAGTAGCTAGGTAAGAATGATCTAAAACAGAGGCATTCAGAAGTCCAAACAAACACGCTCAACCCTCAGAAGTATGAATGGGTGCTGAATCCTCAAAAAAATTTAAAAAATTGTGTACAAAAGGTACAGGACAGCACTCCAATTATAGTGTACACAATTTTCTAAAACAGAGGCATAAAATGCATCAAAACTAAAACCTATAGGCTAACTAAAATAACAAAAGATAAAGGTTAAATGAGATAAGAACGTAAAAAGAGGAAGGGTAAGAATATAAAAAATAAATAAAAAATAGATAATAGATAGATAAATCAGTTATAAGAGGAATTTAAAATAGATAAATAAAGAGATCAGTTAAAAGCCTGATTTAAATAAAGAGATCAGTTAAAAGCCTGATTAAAAAGATGAGTCTTGAGCCTCTTTTTAAAAACATAAACAGTCTCTGCAGCTCTGAGGTTCTCCGGCAGGCTGTTCCACAATCGGGGACCATAATAACTAAATGCTGCCTCCCCGTGTGTTTTAGTCCTAACTTGTGGTATGGTTAAAAGGCCGGTGCCGGAGGACCTCAGGGTCCGCGAGGGTTGATATGGTAAAAGCAGGTCAGATAAATAAGAAGGCCCAAGACCGTTAAGACATTTAAAAACTAATAAAAGAACCTTAAAATCGATCCTGAAGCGCACGGGGAGCCAATGCAGCAATTTTAAAACTGGTGTAATGTGCTCCCGCCCTCTGGTCCTCGTCAGCACTCGTGCAGCTGAATTCTGTAATAATTGTAGATTTGAGATACTCTTTTTGGGAAGACCAGAGAGCAGGGCATTACAATAATCTAACCTACAGGAGATAAAAGCATGCATCAGCACCTCCGTGCTGGCCTGAGAGAGAAACGGGCGGACTCTGGCTATATTCTTAAGGTGGTAGAAACCTGCCTTTGTTATGTTTTTAATATGTGGAATAAAACAGAGCTCAGAGTCAAAAATCACACCCAGATTTTTTACAGATTGTGTTGGTTTAAAATCCTGTAGTTTTGGTAAAAGTTTCTCTCTCTGGCCTTCAGGACCAATGACTAAAACCTCTGTTTTGTCCTGGTTGAGCTGCAGGAAATTCGCTGCCATCCATGACTTTATATCTAAAATGCAGTTAAAAAGGGCATCAATTGGCCCTGTGTCATCAGGAGACACGGCGATGTACAGTTGCGTATCATCAGCATAACTATGAAAGCTGATGCCGTGCCTCCTGATGACGTCCCCCAGAGGAAGCATGTAGAGATTAAAAAGAGTTGGACCTAAAATTGACCCCTGGGGGACCCCAAACTTTATCTCATGGGTTCCTGAGGAACATGTATCCATACTTACAAAGAAGTGTCGATCAGTAAGGTAAGAGACGAACCAGTTAAAAACAGTACCAGAGAGGCCGACCAGGTGCCTCAGTCTATTTAATAAAATGTGATGGTCTACTGTATCGAAGGCGGCGGTTAGATCCAGTAGTACCAAGACTGTGAGTTTATGGTTATCTAAATTGCACCTGATGTCGTTTAAAATCTTTAAAAGGGCTGTCTCGGTACTGTGGTTCATCCTAAAACCAGACTGATACTTCTCTAAAGTGTTATTTGTATTTAAAAAATCATTTACTTGGTTAAAAACCAGTTTTTCTAAAATTTTGCTTAAAAATGGTAAGTTGGATACAGGTCGATAATTATTAAAAATGTTGGGGTCTAAATTGCTCTTCTTCAGAAGGGGCTTCACCACCGCCGTTTTCAAGGAGGCCGGGAAGACACCTGTCCGAAGAGAGCAATTCACCATGTACAGTAGCTGTTCCTCAAAGAATCCATAAATTTTTTTAAAAAACGGTGTGGGAATTGGGTCTAAAAGGCAGGTTGTTGGGTTTACTTGGGAGAAAACTCGACCAAGTGTCCTCGCATCAACCAGGGCAAAACTCTCCAGTGTTTCCTCAGGTAAAAGCAATGATCCAGGTGTGTCGACAGTTAAAATCTGTTGCGATAAAAGACTGGATCTGATGTCATTGATTTTACTTCTGAAGTGGTCTGCAAAGTCCTCACAAAGGGCATTGGTTGTTGTCTTAGGTGATCTGTTAAAATTACTGTTTGTTAAAATATCAAGTGTGGAGAAGAGGAATTTGGGATTGTTTTTATTGTCAAAGATTAGTTTTTTGAAGTGGGAAATTCTTGCCTGTTTGACTGCGTTATTGTAGGTTTTGAGATGTTGACCTAATATTTCGTAGTGGACTGTTAGGTTTGATTTTCTCCACCTTCTCTCAGCACTCCTGCAGTATCTTTTCAGTTGTTTGATTTCTGATTTCTCCATGGGGGAGTAGGTTTTGTTCTAATTGTTTTGATTAAAAGTGGAGCCACTGAGTCCAGCGTTGACTTGAGTTTGTTGTTAAAATTGTCCACAATAAAATCACAGGGTGCTGGTAAAATCTCTGCAGGAGTGCTCTGTAAAATCTGGATAAAATTTGCAGCCACTTCAGAAGTTAGGTAGCGTTTCCTCACTGTTCTCACCGGGGCCTCCTGTTGGTTAAAACTGGTGATGTTAAAAAAACACACAAAAGTGGTCGGACACAGCCAGGTCAACAACAGAGGACACACCCATGGACAGGCCATAGGTTATGACCAGGTCCAGGGTGTGCCCTCTGCTGTGGNCTCACCGGGGCCTCCTGTTGGTTAAAACTGGTGATGTTAAAAAACACACAAAAGTGGTCGGACTCAGCCAGATCCACAACAGAGGACACACCCATGGACAGGCCATAGGTTATGACCAGGTCCAGGGTGTGCCCTCTGCTGTGGGTCGGCTGCGTGATATGTTGTTTAAAATCCAAACAGTTTAAGAGGTTTAAACTCTCTAAAACTCTCTAAAACCTACAAATCAGGTTAGAAATCTCGGGGTAATAATGGACTCAGACTTGAACTTTAACAGCCACATCAAATCAATAACATCAGCAGCTTTTTACCATCT